>NW_007252184.1:610106-711845 GCF_000164805.1 Carlito syrichta | reverse complement strand
CCCCCCACCGTAAGACCCTTGAGTTCTCTGTCCCTCCACCCCAGAAGTGAACACTTGAACTGGAAATGGGAGTAAGAAAAGAAACATCTCACTTCTATTTTCAGGAATTTGCTTTTCTTCCTCTTTATTATGAGCCTAAAAGCGTCCTCTAGCTCACTTCCCCTGAGCATTTGTGAAAGCCACACAACTGACAGAGGTCCCACTAGGGTCCCAGGAATCCTGGTGACAAACTGATTTTGCTCCTCTGCCCCACCGAGGAAGCAGCACAGAGCCAGGTACCCAAGGCAGGGCTGGCTTCGCCATGCAGTGGTGATTTGAGGCGGGAGCTGACACTTGGGCTGCACAAGGAGGCATTCATGACACAATGGATTCTACTCAGCATTCTTTGTTCCTCCTCCTCACTAATCCTGGCTTGCCAATCACACCTCACCCCAGCCTGTGTACTAGCTGATCACATTCCGTCACCATCCAATTAGCCTTCTGTCAGATACATCAAGCCCAACCACTCTCCTGCAGGACAAGATGACACAGCATCAGCACCCCTGGATTCTACACTGGGGTACATCTGAACGTCCAGAAAAGGAAACTGTAATAATCTGGTGAGAACGTCTATTTTAACAGCAAAATGCTCTATTTTAGTTCCATTAAAAACAAAACAAAGCCTGAAGATACGTATCCCTCAGACATGACCTTTCTTGCAAGATACAGGCCTATTCATCCCATCTCTGGATGTCCAAAACTGAACTCAGCATGCGGCTCTATCCTCTCTACTTCCCCTTTCTTTTCTAATCCACGTCCTTTGCTCTGTCCCCAAGGCCAATATCCTGCAATGGACCACGACCATATCTCGCTTAGACTGAAACAGTAGCCTCCTACCTGCTGCCAAAACTCTTTTCAAGGGACTGGTTTCCTGGCTTACCTTTCAGATCATCCCCACACTACAGCTAAAGGGGGATTTTCAGATCTTCTCAGCTGTCCTTCAGTGATCTCTGGGCAAAGCTTAAAGCTGAAACTTTTAACTTCTCGTCTTATTTCCCACCACTCACTTCACCTAAAATAATCTGCTTTATTTGTTCATTTATTGAACAAATATTTATTGAGCATCTACTATGTGTCAGGCATTATTTTAGGGACTGGGTACATAAGGAACAAAACAAAGATCCCTGCCCTCTTGGTGCTCATATGCAGTCAGGTCACCATATGGGTCCTCCATCTGGGGATTCATTCAACCCTATTCTCCATATCAAAAACATTTGGAAAACAAGCTATACCTGTAATGAACATGCACAGACTGTTTTTGCTTATCATTGCTCCCTAAACCATACAGTATAACAACTATTTACTTAGCATTCACATTGTATTAGGTATTAGAAGTAATGGGAAGATGTGTACAGGCTCTATGTAAATACAGCATTTTATATCGGGGATTTGAGCATCCGTGGATTTTGGTATCTGTGAGAGGTCCTGGAACCAATCCCCCACAGACACCAAGGGAAGCCTGTACTAGTAGGAAGGACATACAGCAACCAGATAAGCCAGCTATATCCTGGTACCTGGGTCTGTGCTGCCTACTGGGAGGGGCAGAGCATCTGTCTTGATAAGTAATGACATACTGGATTAGAAGGTGATGAGTTATACTGGAAAAAAAAATAGTAAAAGAGCAGGATGAGAAAAGGGGATGGAGTCTCAGGCTGTAGGATTAAATGGGACCATCAGGGAACTCCTTGCTGAGAGGCTGAGGTTTAAGCAAAGACTTGAAGGGCATTATGGCAGACAGAGAGACAAGGAGAGATCTGGGGGAGAGGCATTCCAGGAAAAGGGGACATCAGAGCAGAGGACCAAAGGCAGGAGCCCGCCCGGTCTGTTTGAAAAGCAGATGTAATGTTCTTTTCCGGTTTTGTCTGCACCATTCTCTCTGCAGACCTTGGGCCTGTGTATATGACGCTGCCTCTCAGTGGAGACTAGAGGCTAATGCATCTCTCTTCCCTTCAGAAGCCCTCCTGACTTTCCCACCTCCCCTGACTCGCAATGGTCTCCCTAAAACGTGATTCGACCTCACCCTGAATTGTCCCTTTCCAGCAACTGCACACTTTCATGCAACTGTGTGTTCAGAAGGATCGAGAATCTAATGGTTAAAGCATGGGCTCTGAGATCTGCCTGGCTTCTGTCCAGGTTCTGCCACCCACTTGTTGTTAGGGATTTCAGGCAACATACTTAAAGACTGCTATGAAGGCTACATGAGACAGCCCAGGACACAACACACAAGAAGCACTGAATAGATCTTGGCAACAAGAGGACAGGGTCAGCTCTGTCTTACTTACTATTTTATCTCAAGCGGCTGAGAAAGGAATGAATGAATGAAAAAATGAATGACTGAATGGATGTGGAAGACAGGCGGGAAGGGAGGAAGGAAGGAAAGGAAAAATGAAGGAAAGAAGAAAAAGAGGGAAGAAGGGAGGAAGGAAGAAAAACAGGTAGGTAGGTTGGTTTCTGGTCCCCTAAATCTCAACAATTTCAGATTGAAAAAAAAGCACCCAAGAGAATAAAGAAAAGACCAAAGACGTAGAAGGAAAGAAGGCAATGATCGTTTATCAGGTATTGTGCAATTGCAGAGTCATCATCTGACTAAATCACCAAGATGAAGTCTGTGGGGCAGTTATTAATGTATCATTCCCCCACTTTTATGAAACAAGAACAATAACAAAAAAGAGGCTCTGAGAAGTTAAATGATCTTTCTGCTATAGTACGAAAAGGTGTATTTGCTTCAAAGATAATCTGAAAATAATTAAAATCACTTCACCAATTTTGCCAGAGATAATAAAACCCTTACATCACACTTCAGTCATGCACACCTCAGCTGGTCCATTGGGAGAACCAGCATCATCTGTCAAGAAAATCAAAAGCGATTATTTCTGATTCTGATAAGAGACGAGACACGAAGAAAGCAGGAGGGTACGAGGAGGAAGTCATGAGGAGGCCACTGAAATTCTCCATGTAGAAAATCAACCAGCAGCTTGAGAAAGTTAAACACCTCAACAAAATGATAAAAATCGGTGGTGAGACAGGAATCTTGCCAATATTTGGGGTACAGGAGAACTTTTAAAAACATGGCACAGATGAAAAAGAAACGTCCCAGTCTTTTAGCAAAATTGTATGATTGTTGACAAAGGAGAGGTCCGGTCTCACTCTTTCCCAGGTGAATTCTAGTGTCTTCTGTGAGTGCATCACCTATACAGACACTGGCTGTTGGTGTCATTTTAAAGCCACTCTACTTGAGAATTTATATCTTTAAAAATTTCTGTTTTTCTTCCCTGTGGCAAAAACAGTCTCTCAAGTTTACGAACTGTCAAAAGTGGATGTGAGATGAGTAGAAATCTGTCGACACCGAGCCATGGGAGAAGCCACACTGGGCCGGCAGAGAAGGAATGGCTTTAATCAGAAAAACCTGACTGGCGTGAGGTTGGATGGTCATCTTGAAAGGTCTTCTTTGATTCCTTTCATACCAGCTAAAGGGGAGAAACAAAGAGCTTCATCTGGAGATAGGTGAAGGGAGGGAAGGAGAAGGATTTAGAGTCAAAAGGAAAGAAGCAAATGGGACATAACAAACTTAGACACAGGAGAGAGGAAGAAGGAGGAAGACGCACGCGTGGCCTGGGCATTTACTGGGTACCAAGATTAGTGAACTGCTTCCCCAGATCTCACCCCACTGCTGTGAGCAGATGTCAGTATTTTCTTTCTACAGGTGCAGAGGCGAGGTTGAGAGAGGTTAAATGACCTCTGCAAGATCACCCTGCTGCTCAGTAGACCAGCAGGGGCTTGAAACTGGTCTCTTCTTTGCTAACCTCTTCTTACTCCACCAATTACATCAGAGGACACAGGCAGGGGAGCAAGGCAAGAAAGAAAGATAAGACCAGAAGAAACTTCAAAGGGTTTTTAAAATCTCCTTCAAGGCAACTGATTATAAGCATAAAAGTTCTACAAATGTCTTTTCAAAAGTAATACTTTCAATGTTCTTTTTGTTCAGCTTTTTCTATACTGTTTTACATTTATAGCCAGCCCCAGCCCCCAATGGCTTTGTGGACAAAACTGTGAGGTAACGGAGCAGACACATATTAATGATGCCCACTATTATCCCATACACTCTGGCGGGAGTCCTTAGAGAAAATGGAATATGGAAGAATAAAGCACATTATCTTGGGCGATTCCCACAATGACACCATTAGCATTGTTCCGCGTTCATTTCGGTCCAGAGAAGTCAGGTAACCAGCTGTCTTAGTACATTGACGTGGCTACAACAAAATACCTGACTGGGTGATTTAATAAACAACAGAAATAAATAAATACTGGGTAATTTATAAACAACAGGAATTTATTGCTTACAGTTCTAGAAGACAGAAAGTCCAAGATCAAGGCACCAGCAGAATACTGGTTGGATTAGGAGTTTCTGCTTCATAGATGGTGCCTTCTAGTTGTGTCCTTACATGGTAGAAGGGGTGAAGCAAGTTCCTCAGGCCTCTTTGATAAGGGCACTAATCCCATTGCCAGTGGTCTCGTGACCTAATCACCTCCTATAGGCCCCACCTCTTAATAACACTGCACTGGGGATTGGGTTTCATTTCAACATACGGATTTTAGAGGGACACACACCTTCAGGACATAGCACCTATGGTCACAGAGTCATTCGGGTGAGCCCCAACTCTAATTTCTACTGGACCATCATCAATCCATGGGTGGCACTCTTGGGGCCCTCAGCTACCTTAAAGACGATATTTTGGGAAGTCACATGCTGGGCTAGGATTCTGGAGACTGAGGTTTTATTATTCAAATCCATCCTGGGAAAACTATACTTTTCTATGTTAATTCTGCCTCCCTGCCTTTGTTCTCTGAATGCCTATAGCATCTTGAGCCTGCCCTCTGCAAAATGGTTTATATGGTCACCTAGAGTTCTATTCTATCATGTATCTAACTTTGGTCTCTCCAAACAGACTCTTAACTGCACCCACATAGCAAGGCTTTCTCTTACTCCTCATCAAGGGAATAGGTGGTGCAGGGAGGGACTTGAAGTCAAACTATCTGAGTTCAAATCCCAGTTCCACAACTTAAGAGCTTTAAGTCCCTGGGTGAGCTACTCTGCCTCCCCCCAAGCATCAGTTCTCAATTCTTTAACATAGGAATTCGTGAACAATAATTGCTTCACGGGAGGCTTGTGAAGATTAAATGAGTTTACCCATAAAGTGTTTAACAGAGTGGCTGGCACAGGGTAGGTGCTTAAACATGTTAGCTGTAATGAGCCACAGAGAGCCTATTAGGCCCTGAACGATATCCACTGGCGTGACATATCTGCGGCGCCATGAGGGTGAGATGGGCAGTGCCCCAGTGCCCATGTGTGCTTAACAATTTGATCGTGCCTGCTTGAGGGCTGGAACTTTACACTGTGGCAATATGCTTCTCATAAAGGGGAGCATTCAACTTTACAGATGAAAACATTATTTCGAATATTCAGCATGGCCTTCTTCCAAAAGCTTCAAATCATGGGTGTGCATTTATTATTTACGCCTTCACAACAGCTGACCCAAATTGCTACAATCATGTAATATTTCCAGTGTTTTTGTGCAGCTCAAACTAAGGCACACAGGGGTCCTGGGTGAATCACGTTCAGCTGTCACACCTGGTCTGAGTGTAGATGTGGCCTCCCGGGTCAGTGGGCATGCCTGCCTTCATCAAGAAGCCTGGAGAGGCAGGCAGCACAAGGCTGTGCTCGGAGCAGATTCCAAAGTCAAATTGTCTGGGGTCCAGCTTTTGCCATGTAACAGCTCTCTGAACATGGAAAGTGATTTAACCTCTCTCGAGACCAGTTTATTTAACTTTCAAATGGGCAAAGACTAGTTCAGTGCCCAGAACAGAAGTCCTTAAGAAATGGTAGTTACTTTCCCTCAGCTCTGCAAATACTCATTCGTCTGCCTGCCGCTGCACCATCTTCATGTGGATGTCCGTCAGGCATCTCAAATTTAACACACCTCACCCTCAATTCTGGATCTGCCTCAAGACCTATCCTTTGTGCAGTCTTCTGTGTCTCACAAATGCCATCTCACCCATACAGACACCTTGGGGTCCTCCTTGATCCCACTCTCTTGCCCCTCTCCCCCAATCAATGGATATCCTGACAACTTGACCTTCAAACTGTACTCCTAATGTGATGACCTCTACCACCCTTACTGTTCCACCTGAGTCTAAGCCAACATCATCTCTCACCTGGATGACTGCAATCATCTCCAAAATGGTTTCCCTGCTCCTCCTAGTCTCAGAAGGGCAGTCAGTGTGCACCATTAACCACATAAAACAGACTGAATCACACCTCTGCTCAAAGCCCACCAATGACTCTTCAAATTACTGAAAGGAAAGGCAAGTCTTCTCACTTCCCAACAAGGCCCCTGTGATCTGACCTCAGCAGCCCACAGTCCTCTCCTGGGGTCACTCTGTTTGATCTGACCTCTATCCTGTTCCTCAAAAAGGCCACATTCACTTCAGAAAGTTTACCCTGGCTATTCCTTGTGCCTAGACGCTGTCCACTTCTCCCTGAAATACACACAGAGCACGAATCACCATCTAATGCATTATGCGTTTTACTTTTTTATTGGCGGGTCTCCCTCCACTCAAATATACACTCACAGCAATAGGGACTGGGCTTGGTCTTGTAGTAAATTCTTATGATTTGCTGCTGCCTCTGCATCCATTTTGAATACAAGTTTAACTTTCTCAGACCAGAAGCAAGGTTCGGTGCCCCTTGACAGTTTCTGGTTGTATACCACACCCAGATGGCTCCAACCATGGCTAGAGATAAGAATTTGGAGGCATTTCTCCAGTCTGGTAGACTGGACTCCCCACTTTCCTGCCACTTTCTGGAAGTGTATTTGCCTGCTAACTTAAGGTGACCCACACTCTATCCCATTCACTTACATATACTGCTTGTTGTCGCCCCCACCTGACTATTCATTACTGTCTCATATAAGTGGGGGTGGAGAACTGCTCTTCCTGCCCAGGATCTGAAAGTAAAACAAAATCTTTGAATTTGTGTCCTACTGTTCTGGCATACTGAGTTTGTGCCTTCCATCTAAAGAAACAGGGGCTACCCCAGGCTGGGTTTTCCCAGGATGCCAGGGAGAACACAGGTAGGTTCCCAGCACCAGAGCACTGGTCATAGACATGGGTCAGACAAGAGCCACAGAGCATCTGCCAGCAGAAACGAGCTTCCTGTGTGAGGGAACCCCCACTTCCCGGTTACAAGTTGGTCTAACTAGACAGTAGGCCATCCACCAGGTTAAAAAAAAAAGCATCCATTGAGAGGCACACTGTAAACATCCATGTCCAGCTTGCCTGTATTTCCTGTTAGGTCAGGGTTGGTAACCACTTGGGTATTGGAACCCCAATGAAGCTGTAGGTTCTCAAAACAAACTTTTTTTATTTTGAAAGCAGGATTTATCGAGAGGACAGAAAAGCTCCCACAGCAGGAGGGGATCCAAGGGGGCTGCCCTTAAAACAATCTTATTCTTGGAATATTCCCAGCAGTTAGGAACTATTTGACACCTAGGAACTCAGTCAGTATGACTGAATGGATGACTCTGAACTCCTGTCATTCATGGTATGTCTGATTCTTTCTGCTGAGAATTAGTGGTTCTGAAAATCTTCCAGCAGCTAGCACAAACCAGGTAAGGGTACACACTGCTGAAGTGGGGAGGGACATATTTGCCACTTAGGTGAAGTCAAGGCTCAGGTAGTGCATGGACATCTCTAAGAGGCAGCAAGAGCTCCCAAGAATAAAGCCTGAGGAGGGGTCTAGGTTTTAAAAAGGCTTCTTTGTAGATGCCCTATGTAATGAATTCGGGTACCAGAAGAATTCACAGCACCATCAAGGAATCAAGTCTACATGTGATCTGAACATGAGAACCACTGCAGCCCTAGACAACTAGCTATCCTAAAACACAGAAAAATTAACAAGGCCACATTGCATCAGTGTCACTCAAAGTGTTTACAGTGAAAGATGTCAATTGCAACTGACTTTATGAGAGGGGAACTGTCCCTCTTGGGCCAGAACATTCTACATTCATGGCTCTGTCCTAAGAGGCTTTCTCCCTGTTCCATGACTCGGCTTCTGATATTTACAGTTTAGAAGGAATTAAAAACAACAACAAAACTGTATAAAAGAGTGGCATATGGAGAAGAAATGAGCTTGCTTATTTTCTTTTCATCTCTGTATCTTCCCAGAAAAATTAGGATGGGCATGGGAAAACCTCTGATGTTTTTACTCCTTTGCTAGTGATAGATGAAAATGTTACACAGTCTGCAGTGTTTGTGAGTTCCTTGAAGGCAGGTGCTGTGTTCTCAACAGCTTTAGGTAACAAAGGCATCTAATGTATTTCTGTGCACAGTGAGGGCTAATAAATGCTAGAAATAAACCAATATAAGAATGAACAAATAAAATGCAGCCCATTAAATTCAGTTCCTCGCATTTAAATTTTCCCTGTCCCTGTCCTGACCTTGGCCCATAGACTTTGCTCAGCCCCAGGAACTGCCTTGAATCTCAGCTCTTCCAGGTCCTTGGGCCAGTTATGGAAGCGGCAAGAGCTCTGGTGACTTCCCTTCCATGGATGATATCGGGGTATTTTACGCTATGATTATTAGTGTTGTTGTTACTGGCTACACAGCCCCACTAGCACTATATGGTCGATGTTAGCTGTGATAGAGTAAATGTGATTTCCTAGGTATAGATCTAGAATTTCTGACCACCTGTTTTGGTGGCTTTGGTGGTAACACTTATCCAAGGGTAACATTTATCCAAGGCAGGGTGAGTTTCTCCAGTAGCAGACTCTGAGTCGGAAGTTAGCATGCAAGAGGTTTGTTAGGGAAAGCTCTTGGTAAGAGTACCCAAGAAAGGAAGGACAGAAAGCAGGAAGGGCTGCAGTTGATCTTGAAGGATCACATGCTGGTCTGCCATTCCATGATGTGGCATGCCCTAGGAAGAGATGTGGCCATGGTCAGGGTGATTCTCCAACTGAGGCTGTCCCCAAGGAGGGCTAATACCTGAGGGCCCTCCCAGAAGCTGGAGTACTAAGACCTTTGTTCCCAAAGCAAAACATGGGCATCTACCACACAAACATTACTCTTACCCAACAATCCAGAGTACAATTATCACCTCCTCTGAGATACCTTCCGAGCTACCTTCTCTAACCTCCTTTAGGAGAGGTGACAATTCTTACTGTTCCTTCATTATTTATTTCCTTATTTCCAAAGCCAGGTTTGTTGCCTGACACCCAGTAGGGATGTAATAAATACATCACTGAACACTGGGAACCAGCACAAAAAGTATATATAAATTAAAAAACAGGTAATTATAGAAAAGCTGCCCCCAGTAAGTTCAACGTGATCAGAAAGAGGAAAGACAAGCAGAAATGATAGGGGAAATTGAAAAGAGCAGCTGATGGAAGCCAAGGCATACACACTTTGATCTCAACTCTGGGTAAAACCCTGCATGTCTGGTTTCAGATTCCTTCATTATGAAACAAAAGGACAGAGTCAAGCTTTCTATGAAGAAGAGATTAGACAGCTGAGACACACTCATTTCAACAGCTTTGCTAAATGATGTCTTTGTTAGTGTCACTATTGGCATGGATAAGAAAAGTAAATTTTGATGCAGATAAGGGAAAGCGTCCCAGGGTTCATGATGTCATCCCCTTGATTTGCTGAGGACTTTCTTCAATTAGTCCAGAACTAAGAAGCACTGAGAAGCAAGCAGACAGTGACCAGACCAGGAAAGGAATTTACTCTCTGCCCATGAATGGAAACAGAAGCCAACAGGAATATCCCATGACTTATGAAAAGGCTGTGATTTAAAGTCATTAAGTAGTGTTTCACTGTCATAGGATAAAGAACTAATAGAAGAGGCAGAAGGGATTTTAAACACAGAAGGCAACATGCTATAGAGAAAAGAAAAAGATACATAAACTTAAGAGAAAAATAAAAATGTCATGGTCAAATTTTTTTCTCTTCTATGTATACAATATAGAGAATTCTAAAAATGATGTAATTTTTAAAAAGGCAATTAGGAGAGGGGTATTAAAATAAGAGACCACAGTATGTGCTAACCTGTCACTTCTCTCTCTCTCATGCACCCACGCCAAAGTTAAATGCACCTATTGGCTCACGATTTCCCACCAGATACTCTCAAATACCATGAGGCACTGATAAGAGTTACAATAACAGCTATGAAGAAACCCATCAGATAGAAAGAATGTCTTCTAAAGCCAAACATATACAAGTCCTTAAAATGATAAACCACAATGTTAATAACGAAGGCAAAAGCTGCAAGAACATTTTCAAATACTCTATAATCAGTATCTATCCCCACCACCGCATAGGCTTTCTTGGCAATCAAAGGATTGCTTAATAAAAAAAAAAACAACGAATAAATGCAGATCTTCATACAGGTATGTAAACACTCCATTCTATGCATGTAAAATACACACATTTAGGCAGGGTGCCATGGCTCACAACCATGATTCCAGCACTTTGGGAGACCGAGGTGAGAGGATTACCTGAGTCCATGAATTCAAGACCAGCCTGGGCAACTTGGCGAGACCTCATCTCTATAATAAACCAAGAAAAATTAGCTGGGTATGATGGCGCATGCCTGAATTCCAGCTACTTGAAAGTCTGAGGTAGGATTGCCTGAGCCCAGCAGGTCGAGGCTGCGGTGGCCACGAGTGTGCCATTGCATTCCAGCCTGGGTGAAAGAGTGAGACTCCAACTCAAAAAACCCCACAAAAAATAAAAAATACACACATTTGATATTTATCTTCTACGAAACATCCTAAATTAAGTTATTCCTATGAAGATAGACCTTCCTTCTTCATTTACCAAATAAATAGAAACAGTTTCACTTTTTTTTTAAAAGAATACAATCACTGTTCTTGGCATACCAGCACCTACAAAAATGCTTGGAAAAAAATGGACTACAATTACCTTTGAACTTATGGAACACAGCCCATAGCTCTGCAATATCGGTGGCAAAGGTGATATCTGTGTCAAGGACGATGACCCTCTCAAGGTTGGCAGGAAGAGTCTTGGTCAGGACAAGCTTCATCAGACCGTAAATCCCAGAGTAATGCTTGTTGGGAATCCAGGAAACTTCAGACTAAGCAGGACAGGGCAGAGAAGGTAGTGGAGAAAGGAAACAAAAATCACTACATTAATTCTTTGCTTAAACATTATAAATGGTGTCTACGACATAAAAAGTATCCAGTAAAAATTTGTCAAATAAGTGAATGAATTTTTTAAGAGATTTAAGAAATTTACATTTTGACACGTGAAGTTTCCTGGAAGAAAATGTATCTGAATCAAGGGAGAGGAAAAGTTACAGTCATGAAATAATTATTACATGCAAACCTCATGATGAGATTTTTAATATAATTTTTGTTATTACAAAAATTATATAGGTCCACTAGAGAAAATAAGGATATGCCAAAAAAGACATAAAGTTACAAAAATCGAATCATACTATATATACTTTTTGCAATCACTGTCTAATTGTTCCTACATAAGTTTATTTCTTTAAATCATATTCCATTTGTGTCATTAAAGGTTAGTGTTAATGGTATTGTTAAAGCTTATGTTTTTAATTTTTAAGTTGCAATTGAATAGATTAGTAGTCCAGTCTGGTTTTTGGTTTTTTTTTTTGTAAGTAGGGGACTTGCTGTACTTTATTTTATTAAACTGCACTTCCTTGCATTCCAGAACTGATATACCAGTTTACATTCCTCCAGCAATGCACAAGAGTGTCTACTTTCTTATTTTCTCACCAATACATGATATTATCTATTTAACTAAAATTTTACCCTTTTGATGGCTGGACTTTGATTACTTGTGTGAGTTCAGGTAACTGTTCATATGCTCATTAACCACTTGAGTTCTTCTTTCTGTCAATTCTGAATTCATATCCTTTGCTCATTTTTCAATTTTCATTTTTGCTTATTGATTTGTAGGCACTGTTTATACATTCTGGGTATTATGTTTTGCAATCTTTCACCTTCTTCCTTTCTCTTGCTTCTCAGATAAACCCGACAGGGAAGACCAGGTCATAATCTATGAAAACACTTTTTACCTGATAGCAAGAGAGAAAACACACATAGGAGGACAGAAATGAATGACCCATGGAGTGCTAACACTATAATCCTCACAGTATATAATGGAAAAATCTATGGCCCACTGGTGGATAGAGTCGTCACTAAGGCACACACCTTAGTACCACATGGTATTCAAAGGCAAGGCAAAAAATAAACATAACACCAGCATGATAAAGATTTCAAATGTGCACAGTCATTTAAAAAGATGATCGTGGGCAGAGGCTCTGTCCTAGCTGCTGTAGGGAGTTTCCATGGAAGCCAAAGCACACTTCTTATTTTCAAGAGGTGAACACTTATAATAGAACCCTTTAATGGGAAATATGGTCCGTTTATCAGGATTCCAAAAAATATGCATCTCCTTTGTCCCTATAATTCCATTTTGAGGACATTGTTCTTAAAAACGTAACTCAAATTTACAAACAAAAAATCAAACTCAGCCGGGCTCGGTGGCTCAGCCTGTAATCCTGTGCCTTTGGGAGGCTGAGTGAGTGGATGGCCTGAGCCCGCGGGTTCGAGACCCACCTGGGCAGCGAGACCTCATCTCTACAATAAATCAAAAAATCAGCCGGGCGTGGTAGCATATGCCTGTAATTCTGGCTACTCGGAAGGCTGAGGCTGAAGGATCGCTGGAGCCCAACAGGTCGAGGTTGCAGTGGCCAGGAGCGGCCACTGTACTCCAGTCTGGGCGACCGAGTGAGACTCCAATGCAAAAAAAAAAAAAAAAAAGCCCAACTCTTATTCTCAAAGATATTCATCACCATGTCATAAAAGCAGAGAAAGAACACCATCCAAAAGCCTTTGAAGGGAACAATTAATTAAAATATGATACTTTTTTTTCTGAGAGCATATTATGTAAAGGCTTAAAACAATGTAGATTAAAACATGCATATGGTGTTAAAAGAAAAAAGCAAGCTTTAAAATTGCTTTTGTTTAAAAACCACTATGTGTAATCAAACAACATAAAAACACATACAGTCATAATGATGCAGAGAAAGTAGAAGTAAGACATCAAACTACTCTGGGAATCAATCTATCTATCTATCTATATTTATCTGTCTGTCTGTCTGCCTGTCTGTCTGTCCGTCCGTCCGTCCGTCCGTCCATCCATCCATCCATCTGAAATATCTCAGCATTACTCTCCTCCTGCCCACTGAGCTCTTGGTAGGGTAATTTCTGGCCAGTTCAACTGGAAGTCAGAGGGTAAGTGTGATCAAGGCCTTCATGTGTGTGTATGTATGTATGCATGCATGTATGTATATATGTATACACATACATTTATGTGTATATATACATACTATGTATATTTGATCTGTACTTTCTAAGTTTTAAAAATTAGCTGCTACTACTATTGCTGTAAAGAAAAACCAGGCAACCACATTTTTTTTAACATATAATGACCTGGTGATGGTGGGAAAACAGGGGCACAGGAAGCCGACTTAAGAAAGTTATGAAGGACTCCCATGTTAACTCATGTGCCCTATTCCTTCTCCCAAACCCCACTCCATATTATATTTTCATCTTCATATTTGATTAGAAAATAGTGTTTTAGCCACTCCATATTCTCAATTTTGCAATGGTCCTTTGCTTACGTGAGTACATTTTTGACCTGAAAACAGGAAACCCAACTGATGGACTGTTCACCATGTGTCAGTCTTGAGCAGCATAATCACCAATTATATGTCTGTAGTCCCTGTCACCTCGTACCTTGGTGGCATGGAGGAAGGAAAAATAGACAGGAGTCCAAATCTGGGCTCCAGCTCCACATAAGGCATTTGATCTTTCTAAGCCTAAGTTTCTCTACCTGTAAAATGAAGGTGATGCCTACATCATCCAGTTGATATAAAAATTAGAGGAGATTAATGAACTCAAGTGTCTGGTACACAAAATACACTCAGTAAACATAAACTCCTACCCTTCTTCCTGATTCCCCCCCCTTATTCCAAGCATTTAGGTGTCAATTCCTCTTTTACTGTGTCACATTGAAGGTGAGGGTCTCGGGGGTACAGTGGAGCAAAAAACCTTGGGTTCTGGAGTCAGATACACCTGAATCCAGGTTCCAGTATCATTGCTTAATGAGTTTCTGCCATTTATAAAGGCCATTACTTCTAAGTGTTTATTTCATCCTACCAGAAAGGGTGTGGGTGGAAATGGCACACTCTACTGGAGAGTCTAAGGAAAATGTAGCAATAAACGCACTATTTAATGGCAGTATATGCAGAATCAAGGGCTGTGTAGTTACGCGGGGAGGAGAAGAGTACTTAGGGCCATTACCACCTCAAGGCCACAAGGGTCAAGGCCAGCATTTGCTGGAGTCGAAAAAGAATAGCCGTAAGTAAGCCTACCTGGCAGGAGAGCCAACCTTCAGGAGAGGGCACAGCCTACCTGTGGTGACCTACAGGAGGGGAACATGGAAAAACATCTCAACATCACTCTCTTCCTGTTCACTGAGCTCCTGGTAGGGTGCCCTCTGGCCAACCCAGTTGGAAGCCAGAGGGAAAGTGAGATCAGGGACCCAGCCTTCATGTGTCAGTCTCACAGGAAACAAAGAGGAGAGAAGGGTGAGAGAGAACCTGGAAGAATAAACTTAACACAACAAGCAGAGTCATGCTGTTAACACAAGGACAGAAATTAAATGAAAGATGGAAGATCAAAGCCTAATGACTTATAATAATAGGTGCAAACTATGAATCTGGAATGGAAGGAAGGAAGAGAGTAAGGAAGGGAGGGAGGGAGGAAGACAGGCAAGTATGCACAGGAAGGAGAGTGATTTATCTACACCCCCACTGCAAGCAATATGCAAAATTACAGCCAGAATCTTGCCGGCGGAAGATTTGTGTTCTTTCTCCAAGTCACACTATCCTTCTTTTGGAGTTAGCTTCCTGACTAGCCATTGCCTTCAGATCTGAGGACTCAGTCAGTAATTCCCTCCTGTGAGCTTTATAAAACTCTTCTCATTGAAAGCCCTGGCCTTTGGAGCTCAGCTCAGTTTCCTCTCTCCCCTGACAATTTGCCTGAACTGAAGCTTGGCAATCATCGGTCCACGCTGCAGAGCTCTACTATTTAATCAGACCTTTGATTAACTTACTCATCTATTTTGGTTACCATCAAAGCAGGAGAACTTGGTGAAGCCCGAACACCAGAGCGTTAGGTTAAGCCGTCTAATTAGATCGCCCCGACTCTCCGCTTTATTTTTAACATACATGTGGGGCACTCAGATACGTCGCAAAACAGGAAGACTACAGGAATAAATTAATCTCAACATGAGTCCAGCCTGAATGTCACTCCAAGTCCCCAACTTAATACATAACCAATTACATCCAAGTGTTCAATTAGAGGTAAAGGAGGCATGTGGATGAGTTTGTATTCAGATAGCAGGAAAGGGTAGGAAACCAAGGGATCTAGGAGGAAAAAATCTGTGGTAAGCAGCAGATCCGTGTACTATAAATAATAATAATTATATCTATTATATTATTATTTTTATATTACCTCATTCTCTTAGAGGTAGCTCAGCATCTAGCACGCTCTTCCCTACCTTAATTCACTCTCTGCCCTCCTTCAAGTCTCAACTTAGAAGTCACCTCCTCCCTGCTACCCCAGGCTGGGCTAGGGCTCCCGAAACAAGCTGTTTCCCTTTCTCTAACACAGCATGTTATCACACTGTGTTTAATTTTCCATGTCCCTCTCCTGCACTTGACTGAAACTTCCTGAGGCAGAGACAATGTCTTTTTTACTGTAGTAACAACACAGTAATTACTCAAAAACAGGTTGATGAATGAGCATGACCATGAAGTTCAAATCCGGCCTTTGACATTTTCCTCACTTAGGAGAAATGGTAAAGCCCAGGGTAAGTACAGTACAATGGAAGAGGCATGGTGAGTTGAGCTCCAAAGCCTGGGCTTTAGAATTGGTTCCACCTCTAATAAGCTGTGTGACCCAGTGCAAATCAGCCACCATGAGCCTTCATTTTCTCATCTGCAAAATGGGGGTTTATAGCATTCTCTTCACAACATTGCTAGGAGGATGCCCAGCACTCATCCTCAAAGGGACTCTGCTAAGTCCATTTCTCTTCACCCAGTGAATGTCTGTCAGCATTATCAAATCTCAGGTCAGGTTTTCGAGCTTGAGAAAAGCCAGGGATGTGGTACTCTGATAGTAAAGGTGAAGTCAGAAATGAAGACCGTTTTGTCAGGGGAAATAAGTCATTTATCACCTCTCCCTATGATTCTATACAAAAGATGAGCAAAATTCCTAAGGGAAATCTGAAAAATACAAAGCCTCTCTGGTGGATCTCCAAACTGGACAGCACATTTTTGGTTTGAAGAAGAGGTTGAAAAGTGGGCAGATGTGGCCACCCGTGCAACCTTTTGGGGCAGTCTCTTGATGCAATCCACACTGGTATTGATCCCACTCCCACACTCCAACAAGATTCAGTTCTACCAGGGACTTTACATCATAGGGTCAATGGAGAGAAGAGCATCCTCAGAGGAAGGTTAAGGAAACCTGGAGGCTACCAGGCAGATTTACCCAAGAGTGTCTTATAGCGATGACAACACCTGGCAGACAATATCCCACCATGCTCTCATCATTATGAGCATGCCAAAGGGTTTACATAATTAAAACGATAATAAAAATAAAAGGTAGCTCATTTTAATGGTCAGACCATTATCCTTGCAATGGCTGCTAATAATTCTAAGCAGCATAGTCTAAGCTTTAATTAGCAAAAACGCAATCATGCCCAAGATTACCACCTAACGAACTCACATAAAGGGGTATAAGCAATCTTGGGTTTCAAGGGTTTTATGTAAAGTAGGGGTTGGGTAACATTCTCAAGGAGAAATTCACCTTCCTGAAGAAAGCACCAGTTACTCAGTGGGCCCTAAGGGGAGTTCCTATGAGGTGCTGCAAGTGATTCTAGGGTACATCTGGTACTGGGTGCTCCATAGAAAAGTTTACCAGGTTAGTGACGTGAACATGGAGGCAGAGGGCTGGACAGTGGACACAGCTCGAACGGTGACTATTCAAAATACATGAGATGGAGGAAAACCATGTCTCAACGGTGATCCTAAGTTTCTGACCTTTGATAAACAAGGCAAAGACAGGCAAAGGAGCTGGTTTTGTCAGGAAATGATGTCCATTTCTCCTTGAAGATGTTGATTTTCAGGAAGCATTGACATGTCCCAGGGATAACAACAACAAAAAAAAACGAACTAGCATTTACAAGGTATCAGGCATTATGGTGGGATTTAAAATGGGTTAACTTATTTAAACCCCTCCTAATAAGCCTAAAGGTTGGGTACTATCCCAATACCCGAAATTCGGTGGTCCTTTCCCTTATTCCATGGTATAGTCCTACAGGTCTAGATACTCTGCTCTGAAATGATTCGTTTCTCTCTTTCCCTCCTTTCCCACTGGCCCTGGCCTCTTCAGCTGTACTTTTCACTCTTCTGGGTTATTACAGGTTCAGAACTGAACTTCTTCATCCAGACAAAACTCCATTCACCAAGAAGCAATTTTCTCAAGGTAATTAGGACAAAGAAAGGGCTTAGTTTAGCCTTAGCATTCATGGCTTTTTCTCTGGGCCTTACTTTTCTTATCTGTAAAATAGGGATAATTGTAGCATATCCTGCTTCTTTCCTGGGGCATTTATATGTTTGTAGTCTGTAAGCTTTCCTCTATCATACTGAAAACATTTATTGCCCAAAATAAATTTCTTAACCATATCAACCCTTTGCTGTGGATTACAAATCACGTTGACACAGTTTTAAAAATTAAAAAGACATCATCCCCAGATACAGAATGTTTGAAAGTCATTTGCCTTTCATGTTGTTTGCAACCAACCTGTACATTCAGAGGATGATTGTTGAAAAATGGAAGGAGAGGGGCTTGGGTGGGGTAGAGACTCTGTGGATGCTCTGAAGGAGGATCCGGAAGTGAACATGAGCTCAGGAGGCCTGCTGGCCAGATTTTAAATCCTGACTCCACCACCATCAGCCTAGCAAGGTTACCGCTCTAAGCCTCCATCTCCAAACCCATAAAATAGAAAATTAATGCATATTGCATTAAATGAGGTAGGGAATCAAGGTGTCTGGTACAGTGACTACCACATAAGGGGTCAACATGAGCTTTTAAAATGCTAATCACACACTCTGGTCTGCCTGTCTGGATCTGAATCCTGGTCTCATTGTTCACTAGCTGGGTCACTCTGGGCAAGTAGTTAAACCATTCACTAGTTGGGTCTCTCTGGGCAAGTGGTTAAACCTCTATGTACCTCAGTGTTTTCATTGGTAAAATGGGAATATTTACAGTACATACCCCAAAGGATAGTGAGAATTCTGGTGCTATATATAAACATTGGCTATTGTTGCTAATTTTATTACTAATAATATTTACAGCCAAAGATGAGCTCCATATCTATTAAAGACATCTGCATTTATGAGTATTTACCTGTGGCAGCAAAGAGAAACTCCATCTTAGTTCAGTTGAGATCATTTAAATAAATATTTGTGGAACATTTGATATGGGTCAAGTACTGAGGAGGATAAGGGACAAGGGTCCTTGACTAATAAACATGGCTGATCCTCTCAAGGAGTTTATGGTCTAGTGGATATTCATTCTCCATCATTGCCTAACAAGTTGTCTCAAAACACAGCAGCTGAAAATAGCCACAGTTATTTGTTATCTCACATGGTTTCCGTATGTCAGGAATTTAGGAGCGTATCAGCTAAGTCATGCCTGCTCAAGATTACTCATGAAGTTGCAGTCAATAGTCAATTGAGTCTGTAGTCATCTGAATACTGGCTTGGGGTTTAAGATCTACTTCTAAGGTAGCCCCTTGAAATGCGCCTGGCAGTGGATGCTGGCTGTCACTAGGAAGCCTCAGTTCATTGTCATGTGAATCACCCCAGAGGGCTGCCTGAGTATCTTTACAACATGATACCTGGCTTCCCCCAAAGTGAGTCATCCAAGAGAGCAAGTCTTGAAAGGGCTGTCTATAATGACTTGGTCTTAGAAGTATCATGGTGTCATTCCTGAAACATCTTATTGGTTACACAGGACAGCTAATGCAATGTGGGAAGCGACCAGACAAGGGTATTAACGAATTCTAGAAAATGGGGTTACTGGGTGCCATCTTGGAAAACAGTTACTATATCTGTAATTACAGAACAGCGTAAACTGGACTGTGATAAATTTCAAGTATAGCCAGTCTCAGTATCTAGGGGGTATTAGCTCCAGGATTCCCCCATCCTCTGATACCAAAATCCAAGACTGCTCAAGTCCCTTACATAAAATAATGCAGTATCTGCATATAACCTATGCACATCCCCCATATACTTCAAATCATCTCCAGATTATTTATAATGCCTACAATAATGTAAAAGCTATGTAAATAGTTGTTACGCTGTATTGTGTCAGGGATAACAACAAGAAAAACGCTAGTACATGCTCAATAAAGATATAATCATCCATTAAAAAATACTCTCAACCCTTGTTTGATTGAGCATGGATATGGAGGATGCCTGTGTATGTACAGCAGCAGTCTAACAGAAGAATAATTAAAGGAGAGTGGTAAGTAAGGAAAAAGAGCAATAAGAGATGTCTGGAAAAGGTGAGCCTTAAATTTGATCTTGAGCAATGATTAAAAATTAAGTTTCTCAAATACTGAGACAAGCATAATAGGAGAATGAAGTCACAGAGATATAAACAACTGTGTTTGTGTGTGTAAAATAACACACTTGATGTCAAGTTTGGAGTTGGATGTGATGCAGAAAGATATGGAAAGACAGGAAAGGGCCCAAATGTTGGAGAATACCGTACATCATGCTAAAGAGCAATGGATAATATCCCAGAGACAGTGGGAAAAACAAAAGGGTTTTCATTAGCAAAGACATATGCTCTCACCTAGATTGTTGGAATATACTCCAGTGATTTATGGAGGAAATATTAACAGAAGGCATTTGGCAGGCACCAGAACTTCAGAGGAAGCCTACTGAAAAGGCAGACTCTCAGGATCATACCAATTCATTGGGTCTGGGGTAGAGCCCAGAAATCTTTATTTTTAGCTAATATCCCAGGTGTCCTCAGATTTTATTTTAGGAAATACTAAGGTAGGAGACACAGAAAACATTATGTCCCAAAGACCTTCATGGCTGAATCATTTATACTAGATCAAAAACCAACTTGCTGCTCAGAAACAAGCCATAAGATAGCCCCAAGCTTCAGTGTCCCACCTCAGATTGATACTTTACTGAATGTACAGGGAGAGACGATCTTTCTGAAAGATCAATACAATAAAGTATTGATGTAAGATCAGGCATTCTTGAGATATCTCTATACCTCATAGATAGTTTATTACTATGAAGTCAAGAAGGCATCCTGGCTATACTTCTTTTTGAACTTAGAAATCCTGTTCCAATAAAAGTAGCTCTAGGTCAGCTACAGTGAAATTCCTGGTAAGCAGTATCAACGGGAGAGCTGAATTACATATTTCACATCTTCTCACATTCCCAACTTGGAAAGAAACCTCGTAAGAGCCTCAAAGCTGGTCTTTGCAGGTGACTGCAATCTCCCCTAAGTATCAATGAACATTTATTCAGAGTATACAACCCTATAAGATGAGCTGGATTGCACCTAAAATGCTTATCATTTGGAAGTCTACTGAGAAGCCATCTTCCACAAACATAAGTAATTCTAGAATTATGACAAAGGCATAGTGAATCCGGCGGAATGTGAATCTGGTGGAATGTGAATCCGGGGGAATCCGTATCTACAAACACATTCCTTCTCATATCAGTAGCACAAAACCCCTCCTCTCTCATTGCCCGGCAAGAGGCATCCTCTATTTAGCTTTGTGAAGCTTGAGGGGATGGTCACTGGAGCATTACGGATTGCCTGAACATCCCTCAGTACTTTAAGTTATGAAATGAAGCATTTCAAAGCACTGGGAGTTCTGATTTGTGAACTGGACTGTTACAGTGGTTTAATTTCCTGAAATATAGCTGCCTTCTTAACTAATAGATTTTTCAATGCACTGAGGAGAAAATTGCATTAGCTCCTGCGTAGCCTGAACTTAATATTTTTAGAAGCTGCAATTCTTCTTATTACAGGGCACGGTATGTATTTATGTATGTATCCTTAGCAGTGTCTGACACAATGCTAAGTATACTCAATGAACAGTTTCAAGAAAGTAAAACAATGCATTTATATAAGCAATGGTTATTGAGAACCATTCCTCCCAATGGAAATAAACTGGTGAACCAGCTTCATTCATTCATTCATCATTCATTCATTCAACAAACACTTCAGAGATGTCGAAGTTTGTGATTCTGTGCCAAATGACTGCTTTGAGGGAATAGCAGCACAGTTTGGAGAGGTATAGCAAATAATTTCAAAAAGCATTATCACAGCATTCAGGGGAGTGGTCTACCTTGACAGAAGACAGAAGTGAGGGAGGCTGGGACGTAGGATGACAAAGACATCCAGGTGGCTACTGTTCCAGCTCTAAATTAGAATGGCATGGCATTTTATCAATGTATGCCATAACTGGTCTGTGGTCTTCATTTACCTAAGTGTAGATACCTGTGTGTAAAGACATTACTGGCAGCACAGGGGTGAGAATGTGGTCTGAAAAGAAGATGCTCTAGTTAAGTTGGATCCCCACTAATTGGAAGTCCTATGTCCCCACACATATGGGTACATGTGTGGGTGTGTGTAGTTGCTCCCTGGTATCCACAGGGGATTGGTTCGAGGACCTGAGAATGCCAAAATCCATGGATGCTCAAGTCTCTCACATAAAATGTGCAGTGCTTGCATATGACTAATATACATCTTCCCATATTTTAAATCATCTCTAGATTACTTATAATAACTAATACAATGTAAATGCTATGTTAGTTGCTGTTATACTGTATTGTTTAGATAATTAAAGGGGGAAAAATCTGTACATATTCAGCACAGATGCAACCATCAATTTCATTCCCATGAATATTTTCCATCCCTGGTTGATTGAGTCCAAGAATATGGATCCCACAGATACACAAAGCTGGCTACATACATACATACACACACACACACGCGCGCGCACGCATATGTATATTTATGAGTGTATATATATATGTGTGCATATATATATTTTATTAATTATTTTTCATTTCTGCTCAAAATGGTGAGAATAGAGCCAATCACTCTGCTATTAAATGCAAGGGGAAAAAAAGACTTTAATTGCTTCCAATACCATAAATTGACTCTATTGTATGTACTTTTTTTTTTTTTTTTTTTTCACTCTGTTGCCCAGACTGGAGTGCAGTGGCACGCTCCAGGCCACCGCAACCTCGACCTGCTGGGCTCCGGTGATCCTTCCCCCTCAGCCTTCCAAGAAACTGGAAGCTACCACGCCCAGCTAATTTTTTAATTTATTGTAGAGATGCGGTCTTGCCAAGTTGCCCAGGCGGGTCTCGAACCTGCGGGCTCAGGCAGCCACTCACCTCAGCCTCCCAAAGCATGGGATTACAGGCTGAGCCACCGAGTCCAGCTATTGTATGTACTCTTAACAAAGGCAAACATTTGTTCTTGTGAAGGAAAATAAATCAGATATTCCAATGGTCTGGTATTAAAATCTCATGGCAAAGAGCTAATCAGAAAAATAACAGGGGGAAAAAA
This sequence comes from Carlito syrichta, assembly GCF_000164805.1. Classification (NCBI taxonomy): domain Eukaryota; kingdom Metazoa; phylum Chordata; class Mammalia; order Primates; family Tarsiidae; genus Carlito; species Carlito syrichta. The sequence continues at coordinate 689,013 of NW_007252184.1, read as the reverse complement.
AAAGACTAAAAAGAAGAAATGGGTATGACAGCTTTAAAAACGAGGTTGAGAAACGCTGCTCTACAAAATCACACAAGACCAAAGTAGCCACAAAGCAGAGATGTGTGCAAAAGCCCATAAATATATCAAAATCCTGATTCCTGATACTAGCATCTGCTGGATCCAGCAGTTCTTCCTGCCTTCTTGAATTTAATCAGAAGGTAAATGAATCAGAAAACACACTCCTCTGTTATCAAGTTCATCTGGAGATTTGGGGAGCAGTTTCTCTCACTCTCACCCCCGTCCTTCTTTGCACTCTCACCATCTCCTTCCCAGGGAGCCATCCAAAGGGCAGCCACATAGGTTGCAATTAAAGAGGCACCACGCTGCTCTGCATTAATGAGGCACTTTGCTTTTCATTTTCAGAGGGCTTTGTAGCACTTTGTAGGTGAAGCCTTGCCTGTGACAATCTTGGTTCTCCACCTTGTGGGTGAATATAACCCTAAACACATGATCCACCTTGTGGGTGAATATAACCCTAAACACATGGGAGGGCAAATCCCAAGTAGATAAAGAGGGTTAAGGAGGATAAAACATGAGTGACACTTCATTAATTTCTGGTGGGTCTAAAAACTGTATTCTTTCACAACACATGGAAGGCAAAATTCTCTTGGTGTATTAAAAAGATCCAAAGGAACACCTTGTCCATGGCAGTCCGAATTCCTTCTGGCTGACAGTCAAAATGAGCCTCTTTTGCTGGTCACCCTGAAAAGATGACGGTTTCACTCAGCGCTTGTAATACATCTAACAAACATTAACCAAAAGTCTTATTGCAATTTCAAATATTTTAACCTTGACCTTGAAGTCCTGCTTCAGAAGTCTCAGACTGTGGTTACGTTGACATTCACCCCCTCCCCCCTTACTATTTAATATGGTGGTTGTCAAGGAAACAAGATTTTGAGGATGGCTGTCTAACCTGTCTAGATTTAGAATTTATCAAATATGAGAATGCAGAAGGGAAAGAGTGTCACCTCTAGAAAGTACTAGAGAAGATGGTACATGTACAAGATAATTCCATTATGCCTTTACTTCCACTTGGGGATTTGGCTACTGATCAAAGGAATTCCTATGTTCTAAATCCTCTTTCCAAAAAAAAAAAAAATCACCTAATTCTAAAAGTGACTCATTTATCTAAACATTCATTGTGTGTGTCAAATTCTGTATTAGATACAAGGGAAAGAGCAGCAAATGCAAAATGTTCCTCTTTCTTAGAAGATCACAGTTAAAAGGGAGAGAATATTATATTTATGACAATATCACATTTGTTGAATGCTCACTATGTGACAGACACTATCCTAAAGCAGTTTACAAATATTATCTTTTAACTGCCACAATAACCCTACAAAGTTAACGCCAAGGAAATCACAGAATCGTAAAAATGATGGAAGCTGGGATAGAAAATCAGATTTGCCTTTATCCAGGAGTTGTAATCATTTTGGAAACTGATCAAATATGATATTCAAATGATGATTAGGCAGTGATACCCGCATATAAGTTTTTACTAAAATTCTTGAGATGGAACAAAACTAATTGTGCCCAGAAATGAAAAGTAAAATCAGAAAAGATGAAGGTCGAACTCATTCTTTTAGCAGAAATGAACACTCCAACACAGTCATACTCAAAACAACTAATGGAAGTCACATACCTTCTTAACACAAATGTTTCTCCAATCTCTAAAGGACTGCAAGTGCTCAGTAACATTCTATGGATAAAACCGTTAACACGAAAATAAAAAGCAGAAACAGAAACTTGAATAAATATGCCCAGATCCAAAAAGTTGTTACAATGTATTCTTAACTTCTGTGCTTCACCATCTATAGAGTGACCAGGGAAAATCTCAGCCTCTGATGCTCTGTCTTCTGGTTAACATTTGAACACTATGGAGGGCCCTGAGCAGAAGCCACACGGAACCTGGGTATCCTTCTAAAGGACACTGATGAAGAACAGGTGGACACAGCCTAGTAAGAATTCCCACTGGAATCACTTGGGCCCACTATTGGGCCTGCTCCAGAAAACTAAGCTAGGACATCTAGTGGCAGGACTTGGCATTGCTACGTGTTTTGGTTTGATTAAGATCACGAGTGGTGCTACATCAAGGGTGGCCCCTAGCATTTTTCAGGAGGGAGTTGTCTTGTGGTTTCTGTTACTAACACCTACTAAGCAATTCTTATGTGCAATCAAGCCTGACGTACAAAACTAGGGAAATGAATCAATCATTTCTAACCAGGGAAAATTAAGATCCAACCTAATGGTATAGCTTTGTAACTTTCATTTTTTGTAGTTTGCACAGACATCACCGAGTTCCCACATGGTATATTTTCAAGACTCCCCAGAAATACCTAAGCATCTTTGATCTGTAAGCAACAAGGAATACTGACACAAGCACTGTACTCAACACAGGTTGGGGTGTGGCCAAGGCCCTTCTCTGAATCTCAGATTCTACATCTGCAAAGCAAACACAAAGCCACCTATTGTTCTGCAAAACTGAAAATGGGATAATGTACAGGAAAGTACTCAGTGGAGTCACTGACAGAATCAAGCTGCTGGTTCATTCTGAATCCAGAACGAAGGAATATTTCATTATGTGACAAATAAAATAAAGGCCTGATCACAGTGAGAGCTCTGGACACTAGGTTCTTTACCACATCTGTCTTTACCACTTGTGATTTTCTCTCCTTCTTGATAATGGCTGGTTTGGGAGGGTAAGGCTTATGTATTATGTATATATGTATGTATGTACAGGCAACAAGCATGCTCTGGGACACAATGTACATTAAGTAATCACACCACATTAATAATAATAGGAGATGAGAAAGGGGAGTTCTGGCAGTGCTATTATGCCTCTGAATAAGATGTTGATCATTGCTTGCTATTTTCTCTTCAAACATATTATTTAGCCAGTAGTGAGCAGATTTAAAACCCACTGGAGTTCTTGAATTCAGCCTGGCTGAGTGGTTAAATCCAATGAAAATATCCTAGTTAGATGATTTTTTAGCCAAGGGAGTTGACTCAATTTTGTATACAATAAAAAAGGATATTTAACAGGTTACTTTGTGAAAATGTCCATCTTTCAAAGATGATAATAAGGATGATGATGAGGACAGTAATAATAATGTCTGTGTAGCATTTTCTTGCTTGTACTGCCATTTTCCATCGATCATTTCATTTGATGCTTGAGCTAATTCTGTGAATTTAAGCAAGTGACGGATTCACATCTCTATTTTACATGTAGGTTAGCTAAGACTTAAAAACACTATTGTCCCAAATTGCAAAAAAGAGTAAAAATCTGCCCCTCCTGACCTTCAGAAGAATCACAGTTAAGAGGCTGTGGGACGAGGGGAGGGCCACTGTGGAGGAGTGGAGCACTGAGGAGTTCTAACATGGCCACTGTGGAGGAGCAGACTGGGGCCACCCTCGCTGAGCAAGGCAGAGAGTAGGGACCAAGCCAATGACAGACCAAGACACCCCAAACACTTGGATGAGTGAAGAAGCACCCTGCGCCCAGCAAAGGTCTCTTTGAACACACAGAGACCAGAAAACGATGACAGGAGTGAGAATCTGGGTGCCCCAAACCATGCCATGTGCCAGGCTCGCACAGAAAGTGAAACACTGCCTGGTGAATGAGAGTGGGTGAGTGTACCTAAGATGCGTGGGGTCCATTCACCTCCTCACAGCCATGCATGAGTTGTCAGTCCCATGCGGGAGGAGTCCTGGTAAGGGCACAGCAGCAGGAAACCAGACCCCAAGTGAAATGGAAAGAAAAGTGGCACAGAGTCAGCAGTGCACCTTCCACCACCAGCGGCCAGCTCCCAGGCAGGCGAAGTCTGCCGCAGACTGAACCTTGCTCACACCAGGGCTATTTTCTCAGCCATATCAGAAAGAATCACCTCCATGCCCTGTGTACCTACAGGGCAGATCCTCCCACTCCCACCCATGGCAGGAATATTGCTCTTTTTAAAGAGCAGAGTGAAGAGTTTAACAGGGAGGAAGTGACATGAAAGATACCTGAAAGCTTTCTCAGTGGAATGGCATTTGGGCTATAAACCACAGGCAGCAAAAGGGAGGAGGTTTATCCTTGTCACCCACTCTCTGCAGAGTGCTAGCAGCATGGATTGCTACAGTGGAGAAACCTGCCATAAGATGCAGCAAGGAGCAGAAATGAATGCCCCTCCCTCTCACTAAATGACCAATATCAAACCACTGAAAAGCCCTAGAATAGAGAAGGTCAGTGACTAGCACAGAAGTCAGAGACTGAATGGCTAAAACAAACAGAGAGGACCAAGAAAAACTACAAGTGAAATTCACCCAAGCTGTAAAGGAAGTAAAAGTGGAGCCAGTCAATTTCAGAAAAACCTATTCTGAAATAACAGAAATGAAGAACTCCATCCTGGAAATCAAAAACAAAGTAACAAGCATAGGGAGTAGGATCAACCAAACAGAGGAAAGAATCTCAGAGCTTGAAGACCAGAATATAGAATAAACCCAGTCTATCTAAATCATGGGGGGGGGGGGGGGGAGCTCAAAAAGAAGGAGCAAAGTCTCTGAGAAATGTGGAACTAAATCAAGAAGCCAAAGCTGTACCTGATTGGTATCTCTGAAGCAGAAAGGGAAACTGAGAACAACATGAAACAAACATTCCATGAGGTTACTCAAGAAAACTTGCTAGAGAGGCAACAATTCAAGCACAAGAGATTCAGAGAACCCACACAAGGTATTATCTGATGAGATCAACCCCAAGATACATAGTAACCCATCTCCACAAAGTTAGCATGAAAAAAAAAACCCTAAAGGCAACAAGAGAGAAAGATCAGACTACCTACCAAGGAATACATATCAGAATTGCTCCAGAATCATCTGCAGAAACACTACAAGCCAGAAGGGACTGGAGTTCAATCTTTAACATTCTTAAAAATAAGCAATCACAGTCAAGAGTCTCCTACCCTGCCAAGCTAAGCTTAATCAGTGATGGAGAATTAAAATCCTTCCCAAACATCCAATCCCTAAAAGACTATGCTGCCTCCAAACAAGTCCTTCAGGAGATGCTTAAGAAGGTGTTTGGAAGGCTGAGGCAGAAGGATCACCTAAGCCCAGCAGGTCAAGGTTGTGGTGGCTGTGAGCATGCTACTGCACTCAAGCCTGGATGACAAGAGACTCCAACTCAAAAAAAATAAAAAATGAAATGTTGAACACAGAAAATGAAGAAAAAAGAACGGTCATATCCATCACAAAAGTACAGACCAACATAGAGACAACAGCGCATACAGAGCACTCACAGAAATAAAAACAACACATATATAAGTACAAAAGTAAAAAGGAAACAAAGCAACCTCCTAAGAGTCCTATGACAGGGATTAGGAATAACTTCTTATTTCAGTAATCAATTTGAACATGAATGGACTAAATGAGCCACTAAAGAAACACACAGTGGCAAACTATATAAAGAAGTATGATCCAATAGTCTGCTGCTTCCAGGAAACTCACTCACTGCAAAGGACCCCCATAGACTCAAAGTTGGGAGCTGGATAATGGTCTTTCAGGCAAATGGAAAACAGAAGAAAGCAGGAATAGCTATCCTGATATCAGACAAAGCAGATTTCAAACCACTAAAAGTTTAAAAGGACATGGAAGGACACTACATAATAATAAAAGGTTCAGCCAGGCTCGGTGGCTCAGCCTGTAATCCTGCACCTTTGGGAGGCTGAGGTGAGTGGACTGCCTGAGCCCGCAGGTTCGAGACCCGCCTGGGCAGTGAGAACTCATCTCTACAGTAAATCAAAAAATCAGCCAGGCGTGGTAGGGCATGCCTATAATTCCGGCTACTCGGAAGGCTGAGGCAGAAGGATCGCTGAAGCCCAGCAGGCGAGGCTGTGGTGGCCAGGAGCGGACACTGCACTCCAGTCTGGGCGACAGAGTGAGACTCCAACTCAAAAAATAAAAATAAAAAATAAAAATAAAATAAAAGGTTCAATCCACCAGCAAGAAATACCCATCTTAAACATATATGCACCTAACACAGGGCCACCAGGTTTTATAAAATAACTACTAAGTAAACTAAGAGAGGACATTGACTCTCACACAATCATAGTTGGAGACCTAAATACCCCACTAACAGTTCTAGATAGGTCATCGAAGCAAGAAACCAAAAAGGAGATCTGGAACTTTATGTTCAATCAAATGAATTTAATAGACATCTACAGAACACTCTATTCAACATCTACAGAGTATACATTCTACTCATCAGCATATGAAACATACACCAAGATCAAAAACATTTTCATACATAAGTCAAGCATAAACAAATTCCAAAAGATTGATATAATACCATGCATCTTCTCAGATCACAGTGCAATAAAAATAAATATTGCCACCAACAAGATCCCCAAAAAGCACACAAAGGTATGGACATTAGACAACATGCTGCTGAACAATTTCTGGGTCAATATGGAAATCAAGACAGAAATAAAAAGATTCCTAGAAACAAATGAAAACAAAGTACCAAATCTTACCAGAATCTCTGGGAAGCCATGAAAGCAGTGTTAAGAGGAAAATTCATAGTATTGCACAGACATCAAGAAAACAGAAAGATCACAAGTAAACAGCCTAACGTTACACCTAAGAGAGCTAGAAAGGCAAGATCATCTAAATCCTCACTTCAGCAGAAGAATCCAGATTATCAGGATAAAAATCACAATTGTGGGATAAAGAAGACAAAAATATCACAGAATGAATCAGCAAGACAAAAAGCTGGTTCTTTGAAAGGATAAATAAGGTTGACAGCTCCCAGCCAGTTAGACTTTAAAAAGAGAAAGTCCAAGTAAACACAATTAGAAAAGCAAAAGGCAGAGTCACAACTGACCCTGAAGAAATTCAAAAGATTTTCAGAGATTACTATGAACACTTGTATGCAAATAAACTAAAAAACCTAAAGAAAATGGGGAACTTTCTGACTCCCAAAGTTGAAAAAAGAAGAAATTAAAACTCTAAACAGACCAATAAAAACTCCAGGAAATATGACTGAGTCATAAGAAATCTCCCCACCAAAAAAAGCTAAAGATCAAATATCTTCCCAGCTGAATTTTACAAAACATACAAGGAGGAGCTGATACCAATCTTACCGAACATATTTCAGGCAATTGAGAATGATAGACTTTCCTCAACCTATTTTATGAAGCTAACATCATACTGATACCCAAACCTGGCAAAGATCCAACAATGAAGAGAATTTCAGGCCAATCTCCTTGATGAATACAGACATAAAAATTCTCAATAAGATTCTAGCAAATCAGATCCAACAACACATCCCAAGGATCATCCACCATGAGCAGGTGGACTTCATTCCTGGGATGCAGAACCAGTTCAACATTCACAAGACCATAAATGTAATTCAGGACATTAACAGATATAAAACCAAGAACCACATGATTATCTTATTATATGCAGAAAATGCATTTGACATAATCCAGTATCTCTTTCTGATTAAAAAAACAACAACAACAACAACAACCACTTAGCACCTTGGCATAAAAGAAACGTTCCTCAAAACAATAAGAGTCATCTATGATAACCCACAGTCAACATTTTTTTCAATAGACAGAAGCTGAAAGCATTCCCCACCCAAGAACAGGAAGAAAACAGGGATGCCCACTCTCATTCTTCCTGTTCAACATAGTGATAGAAGTCCTAGTCAGAGCAATCAGGCAAGAGAAGGAAATCAGGGGTATCCAAATAGGGAAAGAGGAAGTTAAACTATCACTCTTTGTGGATGATATGATTTTATAACTTAAAAACCCTAAGGAGTCTGTCAAAAGCCTCCTCACACTGATAAATGACTTTGGTAAGTCGTGGGCTACAAAATCAACATGCAAAGCACAATGGCATGTCTATACAGTGGCAAGCAGGCAGAGAAACAAATAAAAGACACAATTCCAGCTAGGCTCAGTGGCTCAGCCTGTAATCCTAGCACTTTGGGAGGCCAAGGCGAGTACACTGCCTGAGCCAGTGGGTTTGAGGCCAGCCTAGGCAAATTGGCAAGACCTCGTCTCTACAGTAAATCAAAATTTAGCCAGGCATGATAGCATGCACCTCTAGTACTAGTTACTTAGAAGGCCCAGGTAGAAGGATAGCCGGAGCCCAGCAGGTTGACTGGGTGACAGAGTGAGACCCCAACTAAACACACACACACACACACACACACACACACACACAATCCCATTCACAATAGCCACACACAAAAATGAAATACCTGGGCATTCACCTAACCAAAGAAACGAAAGACCTTCACAACAAGAGCTACAAAATGCTGCTCAAAGAAAACAAGGATGACACAAACAAATGGAAAAACATTCCATGTTCATGAAGTGGAAGAATCAATAATGTCAAGATGTCCATCCTACCCAAGACAATCCACAGATTCAATGTAATACCCATCAAATTACCAACATTTTTTTTTCAGACCTGGAAACAATAATAAATACATTCATATGGAAACAGAAAAGAGCACAAATAGCCCAAACAATCCTCAGCAAAAGGATTGTTATCACACAAAGCAGGAGTTATCACACTTCCAGACTTTAAACATTAAAAAATTTTTTTTATTTTAAAGATGTGGGGTACAATTCAGGGTTAGGTACACAAATGTTTATTATGCAGGTACCCTTGTTGATGAGGTGTACCTCCCCCACCTGGCAGTTTCCCACTACTGTCAAACCTTTTCTTATAGTATTATGATATTTGATCAAGGACCACTTATGAGAACATGTGATACTCAGTTCTTTGTTTCTGTGATAGATCACTCAGTATTATAGACTGTAAGTCCATCCAAGTTGCTGTGAAGTTCATAATTTTGTCCTTCTTTATAGCTGTGTAATATTCCATCATGTATATGTACCACATTTTTTTTATTCAGTCCTTTTTCAATGGGTCAGACTTTAAACTTTATTACAAGGCTACTGTAACCAAAACAGCCTGGTACTGGTACAAGAGTAGGCATATAGACCAATGGAACAGGACAGAGATTCTGGAAGCAAAAACACGGTCTCTCAACAAACTCATTTTCAACAAAGCCACCCGTAACAATCCCTGGAGAAAGGAGGCCATATTTAGCAAATGATGCTGGGAAAACTGGCTGACCACACATAGAATAATGAAACTGGACCCCTACCTATTACCATATACAAAAATCAACTATAAATGAATCAAAGACCTAAGCAAAAACCTCAGACTATAAGATAAGAAACAAAGGAAACATCCTTGTACACACTGGAGTAGGCAATAAATTCTTGGCCAAGTTCCCAAAAGTGAATGTCATAAAAGATATAGAGAAGTGGGACCTCGTCAAACTGAAAAGCTTTTGCACAGTAAAGGAAACCATCAAGAAAGTAAAGAGACAACCTATAGGATGGGGGAAAATATTTGCAAGTTATGCATATGACAAAAGCCTAACATCCAGAATCTAGAAGGAACTCAAATGAAGTGAAAGAAAAATAATAAAAATCCATTAAAAAGCGGGCAAAGGACATAAGCACTTCTTAAAAGATGACACTTCTCAAGAGATGATATACAAGCAAGCAACAGACACATGAAAAAATGCTCAGCCTCACTAATTATCAGAGAAATACAAATAAAAAATACAATGAGTTTTATACAAGTTAGGTGGTATCTTACAATGAGATACCACCTAACTCTGGCTAGAATGACCATCATTAAGAAGTCAAAAAACAACAGATGCAGGTGAGGGTGAAGAGAAAAGGGAACGCTTCTCCACCCTTGGTAGAAATGTGAGCTAATTCAACCTCTATGGAAAGCAGTGCGGCGATTCTTAAAAAGAACTGAAGACTGACCTTCCATAAGATCCAGCAATCCTTCTCCTGGGAATATACCTGGAGGAACATAAACCATTTTATAAAAAAGACACCCACACATGCATGTTTATTGCTGCACTTTATACAATAGCAAAAAACAGGGAACTAACCATACTGCCCATTGAAAGTGGACTGAGTAAAGAAAATATGGCACATATACATGATGGAATATTACATAGGCATCAAGAAGAACAAAATCATGAACTTCACAGTAAATTGGATGGAGTTAGAGACCATCACAGTAAGTGAACTATCACAGAAACAAAGATTTCAATGCTGCCTGTTCTCACTCCTAAGTAGGCCTTGAGCGTTAGTCACAAAAGCACACGCCAGAGGTTGGCAGTCACTGGGCACTGCTAGGGGAGGGAGGGAGGAAAAAGAGTGAGAGGGACACATGACAACACAGAGTACTTGAGTCATTACCAGGGGGAGTGAGGGCCAATCAGAAGCCCAAACCTCACCTGCACGTAGCCTACTTATGTACCTAATCATTACTTGGACCCCACATTCCTATAATAAAATTAAATTTAAAAAAAGAGGCTGTGGGCCTTCTAACACCACTTCTTAATGCATGGACTTTATCATGGGAAACAGATGGAATTAATAGGCTATGAAGTAGAGTCAGTAGAGTCTATTGTCTTAGGCAAGAAAACTCATATTTTGATAATTATGTTCATCCTTTCCCAAAATCATGTTGGTGAAATGATGCAACAAGGATGAAAATTTGAAACATTTCCAAGTTTCCTATTCAAAGCAATCTTTGTTTAGAGACAAACGAAGGTATTTTGCTTGGCTTGCCTTCCTTGTTTCAACTGGAGGGCACAGAGAATCTGGTCCTTCAGTGTCCCAAATGAGGAAAGAGTGTTATGAATGGACATCACGATGGGGTCCACAAGTGATGCATCCAGTGCAGGCAGCATCTTACATTTCATGTGACGGGGAATAAAGACATACATATAACTGCCCGGTCTCTAACTTGAGTGGCTTGACTTGTCCATCTCATCGCCTTCAAAAGCATCAGAGTCAGTGCTTGCCTAGACAGTTAGAGTCACCCCTAATTCTGTTTATAATGTGGGGGCAATTTTGTCAGCTGCTAATGTAAGTGCAGTTTTCCTCCAAGGGACATCTGGCGAGAGACAATTTTGATTGTCAGAATTTGGGAGAGGGGGCGGCTAGAATATAGTGGACAGAGGCCAGGGACGCCGCTCAAAATCCTTAGGCAGGACAGCCTTGCAATTAAAAAACAAAAAAACGAATTTTAAAAAAGCCATATAATTATCTGGCCCAGAACATCACTAATACTAAGGCTGAGGCACCTTGCTCAAAAATACTGGTGAAAACTCAAAAAAATGTATGCAGATGAACAAGCACATTCTTGATTCAATCCTGGTTCTAGGATCCAAGTTTTGCCTCAGTTTTGACCCTAATGGAAAATTCTGTTTTACCTAGAGGTGAGAAATGACCTTGAAAGACGAAGGAGGATGGATTAAAGACCTGAGCATCCTTACTGAAAGGAAGAAAAGTGACAACTCCACAGCCTCCACAAATAAGAAAAGAATTAAATGAGACAAACATGTGAGAGAATATAAAGTTTAGACAAGCAAGACTGTCTAGTGACTGATTCAGGGACGTGTCTCTTGGCTGAAGTCAGTGATTTAGTCCTTGGCGGGCCCCTCCCAGCAAGAGGGATTACACCTTTCCACCATACCAAGGCAGGTACGTGCCAAACTCAACTTCACACTGAACCAAGGTCTTCAGGTTCCAGGTGCTGGATAGTTGGTGCTGCTTAGCGGTCCCCCAAACACTTTCACCTATGTTCAGACTCCCCTGCTTCTGAGCCCCAAATGTTAACTTTACTAAGTCAACATAATTGTCCTGGAAGGGGAGGGTGAATTCTTTTTGCTGGATCATAGCTCCGGGGTGTACCTGGCTGTGCCCCACCTGGGAACACCACTTTGCAGGATGCCGAAATAATAGGGCGCCTGTGTCCCCTGCTGATCAGTCCTGAACTATGTCACTTGTCAGGAGGAAAAAACCCACATTAAGTATGAGCCCTTCACTTTGGAGAGTTCCAGTCACATATACCATATGGCCTACCTACCACAGCTAAGTGGATGTCTAGATGACAAATAGAGAACTCTTGCTCCTCCTGCCAAAGACTGCCCTTTCCTCAATTTTCCACATTCCTCTACCACCGTGTACCCACCAGCTTGTTCCAGAATTCAGGAATCATATGTTCCCTCTCTCCCACATCCCAGATCTACCTCTTTGCCAAATCCGATATGTCAAATCAGCTGTTAATATCAATCTTCTCAATGTGGTCATCTGCACAGGACAAATGCAGTGTATAAAGGTAGATTTTAACCAAAACACTTCTTTCTATACCTTCTCTTTGGGAACCATCATAGGGCAAAATGGTAACTCTGGAGAATATGAACCAATTTTATTCTTTCTTGATTTCCTACTTATCCACCAAGACTCCTGCCCGTAGGATCCACATTGTCACTAGGCTACTAGACTTGAGAACCTTAAGGTCAGGGTTCTGGACTTAGTTGTTCATCCTAGCAATGCCTCTTAGGGCATACTGTTGGCATTTTGTTGTAAGTTATCCAATAAAAAAGAAAAATAGAACTTCAGAAAGTAATTTGACAATGCCTATTCCATTCAGCTCCATCTTTTGCCCTCAAACCTACTGAACAGGTCAGGAACACTGATTTTTAAAATGAATTCTATACACTGTAAATTGAAAGTTCAATTTTCCAAATATAAGGCCAGTTAGGTCTCCACTCATCTACTACGTAGCATGTTTCTCTCGCCCTGTTTACTTCTCAGGCAACTCACTTGGGTACACATATATCTCCCCTCTGTGATCATCCTTTGTGGGTCACCATTTTTACTGTGGAAACTCCCCAGCACTTTCCAAGAAGCATTTTGTAGGCATTCCATTTGTTTGCTTGTTTGTTTTTAATTAAAATGTGGACATACTGACTATATAGATACTGAAGTCTCAAAGATAATAATTAACCCACCCACTAACCCCACCATGGGCATTCTGAGCAGTCCTGGGTGACAGTTTAAAGAGATCTGCTTTATTCGTCTTCTCCACTACCAAAAGGAGTGGCCTTCATATGTGAAAAACAGAAGGAAGTGTCAGGCAGAGAAAATAAGTGGCATTTCTTTTCTGATAGAAAAAGTTTAACAACTAGGATATTAACTTTTGCAGCTAAGCTCAGCAGATAATAAGCAGGCAAAGGACTTTTGCTTGGGAAAAGGCATTCTCTTCTTTGGGCAACAAAAGCCTGTCATTAATCCCTAGAGCAAGATAAAATGCTCTTATGCCTTCTCTTCACCCCCTCCTCATCTGCGTTCTTGTTAATGATGTACCTAGCATGGGGAACACCCACCTTTTCCCCACCTCCTCTGGAAATCACAGTAGCCCCTAAGGCCCAGCTAGAGTCCCATTTCTGTGAAGTCATCCCTGACTGCCCAACTGGTAACTGACTGATATTGTGCTGTGCCCTGTTTCATTAGTTTCACTAAATTCTTGAAGATGACATTAGCTTTCCTATGTCTAAATTTTCCTGGAATGGTGTGTTTTACAGCAAATCCTTATCTACTGACTGACTTGTATCAAGGCACAGACCTGAGCTCCTGCCTCCTAGTCAGGTGAAAATTGAGCTAGATGGATAGAGTTAACATCAGGTTTTCCGAGCTAGCAGATTTCCCTGTGCTACTGAGAGAATGGGAACTCTACTGGCAGTCCACCCGCCTTGGTCTCGGAAGGCTGGGACCTTCCCCATGTACCTACTCAGAGCTTTGAAAAATCCTAACCGTGTTATCCAACCCAAACTTCAAACTGGCTAACTTAGAAGGCACAGATTAAAAAGAGCAACAGAGAGCAAAATGTACATGGATTGATTATCCCTGCTTCCTAAATAGGCATTTTCTTCTCACAACAAACTCACAAAGGAAACGTGGGCGACTCTACTGGTTGCCTATCCAGGGCTGCACTTCCAATTATCTGCTGAGAAGACTGAAACACACACACACACACACACACACACACACAGATAAAAGAAAGAGAATATAAGAATAAGGCTCTCTCTCTTCCTCCCCACTGTCTTGTGAGGAGCTGACTTTACTCTGACCCCTTGAAACCCTGAAGAACCCAAAAGAATCCCTAATGCAATAACCATCATTCTTGGAACTGCCAACCCATGGGCTTCTTGCTATTTGAGACAAATTAGTAGATTGTTTCAACCATTTTTACTAAGGTTATTTCTTTAAAAAAAACTTGCAACCAAAAGCGATCTAATTGCTATTAGATCAGGATGTAAAACACTAGGAAACTGACCACACAGATAATGTAGGAAGGAATCACTGTGGCTGCACAAAAAGATGCAAAGGAAACAAAGTTCTTAGTGACCCCTCCCCATTATGCTCCTTGCTGTGTCCCAAAAAGACACTGCAAGCATGAACTGAGTAAAAAGGGTAGGCACTTTAACACACACAAAGTCCCAAGAAGTTCCTCCAACCAGATTCTCACCTGCAAGCCTCTCTTTTTTTTTTTGTCCTTCAGACTGTATAGCACTTTATGAACACAAGGGATTAAATAATTCAACTTAACACTAATAATTGAAGCATCATGACACATGAAAAATAATGTGTTGGCTGTCACGATCCAGAATCTCCCCTACAATAATGAGGCAAAATCTGGCTCTAAAGATCCTTTACTAAGATCTACTTAAAACATTTCAGTCCTTAGTTTGAAAAAATTTCAACTTAGTTGACTGGCTGACGGCTGATCTAGGTGAAGGTTTCAGGATAGCAAAACAGATTCCTGAATAATATGAGTGTGAACACCTTCAGGGTCTCCGGCCCATCTTCTTCAGGGTTCGATTAAGTTCCTCAAATTTGTGTATCTGATGAATAAAGAAATCTCCATAGCACCTGGTGACCTTGGGTATCTGCAATGTGGACCACGTCCTTGTCAATGTAGAAGTCAACCTCAGAGGCTGAGTGAAATTCACCATCTAAGGCGGAGATGCCACTGATCCACACCAGGTTCTTCATCTTGTGTTTGAAAACAAGAAACTGGATCCGGAACTCCTGCTCTGGGAGGTCCAGGAAGCTGGCCAGCTTGGCCACAAGCATGGTGGAGTAGAGCTTGAGAAAGCTGCAGATGGTTGAGAGCTGGGCTTGGTGTTGCACTTCATCAGAAAATACCTTCAGCTGCTGCGGGAAGGGCTCTTTGTGGTTGTTAGGGTGCACGTTGTCATAGTTGGGCACTACAGGTGACAGGAACGTGGGGCAGGAGTAGCTAAAAAGTTCCTGGTAGACTTGTGAGCATCTTGTCACCATATTTTTCCGGCAACTGGAGGTGAATGGTCTTGTCGATATGCATGGGGTACATGGTGAGGGCGATGGCCACTAGTGCATGCATCTGCTCATTCTTCTTGTTAATCGTCTCATACTGACAGGTCCTCTGGATATAAAGGAGGATGTTAGCAAAGAAGTTGATGGCATCCTGGTAGCGACACATCATCAAATATGCAAAACCAACATAATAGTATGTGGTGACTTGGCACTCTGGCACACAGGAATACATGCTCTTCTTGTTCAGTTTGATATTCTCCAGCACTCTGATGGCCTGGTAGTAATTCCCTAGCAGGGAGTGCAGGCGCAGAAGCCCCACCAGGCTGAAGTAACCAAGCATCTTGTAGAGGGAGTGCCATCCATACTCCCCAGCCACACTCTCAAGGTCACCTCCACTTGTGCACACCTCCAACTGAAGATTGATGTTGGATTTGTCTACCAGGGAATGAAGGGCATTGAGGACACTGTGAACATTTCAGATTTTGAGATTGGAATGAAGGAAGTCAATCTCCTCCTCTGACTTCTTGGCAGTCTTGCAGTGGTACTGACTAAATGACTGAAACTGATAGATGAATTCAGCAATGATATCCCACAGCCACTGATTGGGTAGTTCAAGGGGAGCAGGACCATCAGCATTAAGAATGTAGTTGAAGAGACTGCAGTCGTTGTAATAGAATTCAAACCTCTGCTCCAAGGAGGGTCCCCCACTGACTGTGTCACATATGTGCCTGTAATATAATTCTTTGTATAAAATCAGGAAGACAGCATCATTGCCAACCTGTGGAGCAATGGCTTTAGCTCAGGCCAAGGTGTATTCTTGAAGAACCTTTCAGTCAGCTTGGTCCAGCTGTTCTCATAGATGTCCTGGATCTCATACACCTTCTGGTCAATGACATCGCTGGAGACACGACTGGCCTGTAGCTCATACATGTTCTGGTCAATCAAATCCGAGACGGTTTTGTGGAAATACTGGATGAAGTTTTTGATCACCTGATAGGTCTGCTGTTCATATTGACGTTCATAAGCAAGGTCCTGTTTTGGATCTCCTGTGTGCATATCATAGTCGCCCGGGTAAGAATAGGGATCATAAGCCGCCTCAGACTCATAATCATCAGCGAGATAAGACATGGCTGCAGCACTCGCAAGCCTCTCTTACAGAAACGGCAGCACCCATGATAGCCATAATTCCCACGCAGATTGGACCCCAGAATATGGGGTGCTTTTTTTTTTATTTTTTGAGTTGGGTTCTCACTCTGTCACCTAAGCTGGAGTGCAGTGGCATACTCACAGTCACTGCAGCCTCCACCTGCTGAGCTCAGGTAATCCTTTCATCTCAGTCTTCCAAGTAGCTGGAACTACAGGTGTGTGCCACCATGCTTGGCTAATTTTTTGATTATTGTAGAGACGAGGTCTTGCCAAGTTGCCTAGGCTAGTCTTAAACCCCTGAGCTCAGGCAATCCTTTCACCTCTGCTTCCCAAAGTGCTGGGATTACAGCCATGAGCTACCATGCCTGGTTTATGTGGTACTCTTATACACGGGAATACACAGTGCTGCCCCCACACAGGTAGAACAAGAGGGTTTCTATTCCATCACCTATCTGTTTGAACCCAATACTCTTTCTTTCCCTCCCCCTGTTCCTTTCAAGACTAAGGAATTCTCTTTCTTTCCCTCCCTCTGTTCCTTTCAAGACTAGGGAAAGCATATTTTAAAAAACTGTGCTATGACAGAAATTTGGTAAAATGCAATCAAAGCAAAACAAAAACACTGGAATACCTGTACCCAGAGGTAACATATTAAACAGTAGTCTATGATCTTCCTTTTTGAATAAAACTACACAGACACCTTTACATTTTGAGTGGAAATAGTTTCCTGTTTGTTTTAAAGCTTAGTAATAAATCACAAGTATTCCCCTTTTATTTATCCAAGCAATATTCAACTTTGTTATTCAATCAATAAAAACCTTATTTTAAAATGATTTTGAAAAGACTGAAACATCCCATTGTGAAGGTGTACCACAACCTATCTACCCTTTCACCACTGCTGGGATTTAGGTTGTGTCTAAGCTTTACTACTGCAAGCAAACAATACCATGAAGAAATCCTTTGAGTCCACTTCTATTACCTCAGGGCAAGGAATGTCTGCATTACTGAGCATATATATTAAGAATCTTTAGATGGATATTGCCAAAATATTAAAAAGGCTATTCTGATGTTCATTTACAATAAACACTTTCATAAGAATTGGTCTTAATGGATACTTGCCAATAATAGGTAATAAAAACACATAAGAATCTTTGCAATTTAGATTTAAAAATCTAATTTTCTATGTCTTTGAATATTTAGTGATGTTGTTTTATTAATATATATTTTATTATTTGGATGTCTTTTGTGAATTCCTTATTATTCTTTATTCATTTTTCTGTATAATTTTCCTATTCATTTGTAAAAGCTCTTTATATGTTATATGTCATATCTGCTTTGAGTATAATTTTCTCAACTTATCACTTATCATTTAATTTTGTTTCAAGGGTTTATTCAGTTTTTCCCCTTGATTTTCTGGTTCCAATTAACAAATTCACTAAAATTTTTCTTCAAGAATTTTTTTTCATTTCTCTTGGACATACAGAAATCACACTTACTCTTAGACCAAAACTTTCATATTTTTCTTCTAATTTTGTTTAATGTTTATGTTTTTAAACTAAAGTCTTTAATCAAAACAAATTACACACACACACACACACACACACACACACACACACCCCCTGGCAAAAGCCTATTTGATCATTTTCCAAATGCTCAATCACAATAATGCCTCCTGCTGCATAATTCACTTATTCTCTATAGTTGGAAATTCTTCCTTGAGCTAAAGTTGAGGCCAGGCATGGTGGCTCATGCCTATAACCCCAGCACGTTGGAAAGGCCAAGGCAGGAGGATTTCTTAAACCCTGGAGTTTGAGACTAGCCTAGGTAACATGGTGAGACTTCATCTCTCAAAAAATTTAAAAATTAGTCAGTTGTGGTGGCACTCACCTGTAGTTCCAGCTACTCAGGAGGCTCAGGCAGAAGGATTGCCTGAGCCCAGGAGGCAGAGGCTGGGGTAAACTATGTGCCACTGCATCCCAGCCAGGGTGACCCCAACTCAAAAAAAAAAAAAAAAAAAAAAAAGGAGAAAGTTGATAGATATGCAGAACATATCATTCTTCCCATTCTTCCTTTTTATGTTCACAGCAAGATAAAAGTAACTTCTCAAGGAACTCTTCCCTGCTGAGTCGATCCGGCTCAGAATCCTTACCAAGACTGACACACAGGTGGCATGATAACCTAAAGTAGGGAATCCACTTATTAACAGAATGGTGGGCCCAGAACCTTTCCCTGAGATGCCAACTAAACTTTAGAGGACAGCTGGAGAGGTAACATCTCTATTTCAGGTAAGATGGCAAACTAGATAACACTCACACCCTCACAGTGAAAACTTCTTAAAAGTTAAATACATATGTATGTGTGTGTGTATATGTGTGTGTTTGTGTAAAACTTGAGTCAGCATGGAAACAAAACTACAAATATTAAAAACGAGTCTAAGCTGAAAAATCAGAATATATGTAATTCCTGACACCAGGCACTGCCCCGAGGCCGGCTGCTCTTGAAGCTCTGCTTTCACTGCTGTGGGAGTACAGGAGAGAGAAGATAAGGCCCAGGTCTTGCTTAATAAGGACACGTGCATGAAGTTAAGACCCCAAATCCTGTACTCTTAGCGTCTAGGTCATTTAGAAACAAACTCCAGCACACAAAAGGAAGGAGCAGCAAACACTGAATTTTGCCTTGATGGTCACTAAGGTGGGGTCAGGGCTGGTGGGGGCCTGCCCTGAGAAATAAGCACCTCCAAGCAGTAGACACAAAATGCTATGTGGGCTGAACTCAAGCTACCTATTAGGTCTGACAGACCTCAAGTGCAAAATTTAATTCAAAGTGATAAGGACTGACAGTGCCTCAGGCAATTGGCAGCAATCAATGCAAATATTCTTTCAGGCAAACACAACATTACACCTCAATACTTTCATAAATCAGCATGGAATTTTATACAGTGTTGAGTTGCCCTGAGTCAGAGTGAAAAGCCCAGGCCAAGGGCCGGGCTGAAGAACTCACTTCCTCTTTCTGACACACCACAGATAAGTCTTGGTCAATTTTGTCTCTACTCAGTTCCTCATCTACCACAGATAATTGGCACAGCACTGATTTCAAGGGGTTGTGAGAACTAAATGATAAAATCTACACTCAATACTTAGTAATGTATCCAGGCAGAGTGGTACATGCCTGTAATCCTAGCACTTTGGGAGGCCGATACAGGAGGATTGCTTGAGCCCAAGAGTTCAAGACCAGCCTAGGCAACACAGCAAGACCTTATCTCTAGAAAAACAAAAAACAAAAAATAAGCCAGACCTGGTGGTGCATGTCTGTAGTTCCAGCTACTCAGGAGGTGGAGGTTGAAGGATCCCTTGAGCCCAGGAAGCCACAGCAGCAGTGAGCTATGATCATGCCACTGCACTCCAGCATGAGCGACAAAATGAGACCATAACTAAAAGAAGAAAAAAAAAAAAACCCCAAAAAACAAAAAAACTATATCTGGAATGTGATAAGTGCCAAATAAATGGTGGTTATTATTGCTATTTTATTACCATTTTTCTATGCATATTGTTGTATACAATCTTATTCGTCCTTTTGTTTATTAATATTTCATCCACTGTTTACTATTAAATTCACCAGAGGTTTGCCATCTTCTTATACATGAAAATTAAGTCCAAATTAATATTTTAGTTAGCCATAATTAATTAATTAATTAATATTTCTAGTGTTTTCAGTTCCTTATTTTTCTTACTTCACAGGATTCTGCTATTAACTCTACTTCCCTTCTGCTTTCCTTAGGGACACACCATTGTTCACATTTCAATTACTGAATGGAATGTGAGATCCATTTATCATCTTCTTTGTTTTTGAATAATGAAAGAATTGAAGGCTATTAAAACATCTCCAGTGACAGCTTTGGGCACATTCCATAAACTTTAGTGTGAAATGTTCCTCTTCTGCTATTATCAAAACAGGCTATAATTTTTGTTTTTATTTCCTTTTGGATTAAATAAGCATTTAGGAAGATTCTTCACTCTTCCCTAATATCCAAGTTCTCTGAACCTCCCATTTAAGTTTATTTGTGATATGTAGTCTTGCTGTACTGTGGTCAAGAGTGGAGCCTATGTAATGTTTATGGTTTGAAACTTAATGAGGTTTTCAGTGCGCTCATATACTGTCATCTGTGTAAATTTTTTTCATGAATACTTGAAACTCTCTTCTTATTCCATTTGATAGATGTGCAGTTTGGTATCTAATAATGTTGTGTTTTCAAAATTATTTTTGCCATTAACAAATTTATTGCCTTTTCTGTAGCTGAAACTCTCCCAACATATTTCATATTTCTATCAATGTTTGTTTGATGTATTTGGAAGCCTTCAACTTAGAAAATAACTTGATTATTATATTATCCTTTGGGTATTAAGCCTGTCAACTTAAAATTATTAATTTTAATCTAATTAAGTATATCTTATATTTGAGTTAGCCTGAAATTAACAAATCCACAACATATTGTCTTCACAGAGCTGAGACATCTTAATATACATTTTATTTTAAACTTTGTAGGATTTTTTGGTGTTTTGTGAAGACAGTAAGTACACAGTTATTTCTATTTAATTAAGAATTAGAGTTTTATCTAGTCATAGAGGAGTTTAAAGCATTTTCTCATTTATTTAAATAACTGATGTTTGGTTTTAGTTCTGTAATAATATTTTTAGGTATTCTTTTTCAGCTTTGAAAAAAATTTATATATTATTACAATTTACCCCCTTTAAAACTACAATTCAACTTAACAAATGCATATACAGTTTTCAATGACCGTAGCAAACACTTTATAAAACAATTTAGTAACCTTCAAAAATTCCCTCCTGCTACTTTCTAGGTAATTCCTACCACACCACTCTCTGGTTTCTATCAACTTCTTATCTGCTTTCAGGAATGCCATATAAATGAAATCCTTTAACATGCAGTCTTTTGTGTTTGGCTTTTTTTACTTAGCATAATACCTTTTCATTGGTATTGCTGCATGAGTAATCAGTTCGTTCTTTTTCATTGCTAAGATATATCACAATTGTTTCCAGTGTATGAGTATGCCAAATCTCCAGCTGATTGACATTTAAATTCTATGAATAAAGCTGCTGTGAATATCCACATACAAGCTCTAGAGTGCACATATTTTTACTTCTCTTAGATGAGTGCCAAAGAGTACAACAGCTGGGTCATATTGTGAGTATATGTTTAACTTGTTAAGAAACTGCCAAACTGTTTTCTAAAGTGGTTGTACCATTTTACTTTTCAACCCAAAATGTAGAAGAGTTGCACATCCTCACCAAAATTTTTCACTGTCAGTCTTTTTAAATCTTAGTCACTGTAGTGGGTGTGAAGTGGTATTGCATGATGGCCTTATTTTGCATTTTCCTGATGACAGATGATAAGTTTTTTCAGAGATTCAGTGGACATCCCTATCCCTCCTTGGCTGATGCGTCTCCTAAAATAAGTTGCTCTTTTCCCCAATATTTTCTTGTTATTGCTGTAAGACTTCTCTATATATATCAGATACAAATCTTTTATCAGATAGGTGCTTGGCAAACACTTTATCAAAGTATGTAGAGTATCATTTTATTTTCTTATTAACGTCTCTGGAAGGACAAAAGTTTTCAATTTAGATGAAGTCCAATTTATCAATTTAAGTTTGTGCTTTTTGTGTTCTATTTGAGAAATTTTCGCCCAACTTAAAGTCACTATGATTTTCTCTGTTTTCTTCTTTAAGTTGTATAGTTTTAGCTCTTAAATTTAGTTGTCAGATTCATTCCAAGTTAATTTTCCTATGTGATATAAAGTGAGGGGTAAGGTTCATCTGTTTCCCTTGTGGATACACAATATTACAACATCATTATTTTTTTCTTTTTCTTTGTTTTCTACCTGTTTTATATAGACTTTGTTTCATTTGCAACAATTATCTTCAACAACTTAATTCTTTTTTTTTTTTTGAGTTGGAGTCTCACTCTGTTGCCCAGACTGGAGTACAGTGGCTGCTCCTGGCCACTGGAGCCTCGACCTGCCGGGCTCCGGTGATCCTTCTGCCTCAGCCTTCCGAGTAGCTGGAACTACAGGCACGTGCTACCACGCCCAGCTAATTTTTTGATTTATTGTAGAGATGAGGTCTCGCCAAGTTGCCCAGGCGGGTCTCAAACCCACGGGCTCAGGCAATCCACTCACCTCAGCCTCCCAAAGCGTGCGATTACAAGCTAATTCTAATTCTAGTTATTTCAACAGTGGTTCCCTTTGAGCTCTGCAAAAACATCTTGCTTTCCCCAGGAAAACCAAGGTGAAGGCCTGAAAGACAGCACTTGAGTCACCCCACAACCTCCCCACAAATTTAACAGCTTTTAAATCCAATCTGCACTTCCCAGAGTATTTTAAAATGACTGTGAACAGCATGTTATTTGTGCATGTTTTCAAGACAAGCTTTGGCATTTGCATTCAGCTTTGCAACTGCTCAAACCAATTATTTACAGATCATTCTATGTATAACTTCTTTCAGTATACACTCCCTGCCCCTTTAGTATAAGACCTTTCCATTCTTGAATATTTGCTTTGATTACTTTTTTGGGTAGCTGACAAACAGCATAGTTTCTTCAAGAGTTCTTGCATAACATACCATTTTTAGTTCTCTTTAAACATAAGAGAACTTGGTTCGTATTCTTGGGACTCTATTTTGCTCAAAACTCTGCAGGCATTTTATTTGGACACTGTTATTACAGGTAGAATTTGTATTCATTTAAGATAATATGATTCTCTCCACACTTTGCCCTTACCTTACAGTGCAGTGTTAAAAGTCAAGTTCTATACTTTGTCCACAGACATTACCAACCATATGTGTCTCCTCAAATGTGGCATGTCCAAATTGAGATGTATAAAATATCTACTGGACTTTGAAGACTTAGTGCATTAGTAATTTTAAAAATACTGATCACATGTTGAAATGATAACATTTCAGATAAATTAAATGTATTATTCAAATTTGTTTCACTTGTTTCATTTTGGTTTTTAAAGCGTGGCTTTGAAAATTTAAAATTTCATAGATGACTTACCATTGTATTTCTACCAGGCATATTCTATTCAAGAGTGAGACTGCTCAGCTTCATATTTTGGTTTCAAGGTGCACTAGCCAAGTGATAAGAACAAGTCTCTGTTATAAGTTTCCATTTCCTCACCTGGAAATGGCTTCTTGTAGGAATAAAAGAAGATTATGGATGTTAAGCATATTATGCTGGCACATAATCACCTATTATTAATGAGAATTATTATTCTTAAAGGAAGGATTTTGCTTTAATCCTTGCAATTCAAATATTTTTCTAGGGTGTATGCTAATGCTGGCAACTTATCACTGATGTTAACTGGCTGGTACAATCTGCATGCATACAATTCTTTTCATCTCTTGACAATTTATCTTGAGTCTCACCATGCTATGAATGAAGCATCCAACACACCTAGAAAAACAGCCGGGCTCAGTGGCTCAGCCTGTAATTCCGCGCCTTGGGAGGCTGAGGTGAGTGAATTGGATTGCCTGAGTCCGCGGGTTTGAGACTTGCCTGGGCAACTTGGTGAGATCTCATCTCTACAATAAATTTTAAAAAATCAGCCAGGCGTGGTAGTGCGCGCCTGTAATTCTGGCTACTCAGAAGGCTGAGGCGGAAGGATCGCCGGAGCCCAGCAGGTCGAGGCTGCAGTGGCCGGGAGCGGCTACTGCACTCCAGTCTGGGCGACGGAGTGAAACTCCAACTCAAAAAAAACAAAAGAAAAGAAAATTAGTGCCCAGAACCCCTCATTTTCACTAACTTTTCATCAAACCACTTCAGTCACTCCATCCCAGGCTAACATGCAAAAGAAAAAAAAAATACTTCATCTCAACTACCAGACCTCTAACATTTCACTCCCCAAATCTAACCTTTTAACTTCCCAAAGTATTTAGACAAAGACTGTTCTCATGGCAAAAATTTCCTAACCTCATAATAATTTCCAGTTCATTCTGCCCATTACTTTCTCACTATCTGTCAAACACTTTCAAAGTTCATCATTATAGCCACACTCTTGAATCAAGAAAGATGTATGTTTTGGTAGGTGAGAATTATGGTACATGAGAACAGCATTGCACAGAAGACCAGAATAACAAGATTTTAGCATCAGTTCCACCTCTGACTAGTAGCATTCTGCTAATTCTTTTGGTTTATTCTTTACTAATAAAATGAACACTTGCCCTCTCTATAGCAAGAGAGGAGAACACAATTAAATTAGGTACATGAAGCATTTCCTTCTTTATCAAGGTGAATGAACTAGGAACAGGAAGACCTGGCAAGTAAGAATGAGAAGAAAACAATGTTCAAGATGGAAAAATATTAGTCAGGTGATACCTGATTGCTTTAAATAAGTTTACATCTCAGACCAATTATAGCTCCAAGTAGGGCATGTCATGTATGTGGATCTGTGATCAGAAGAACCACAGAAAATGATCAAGATATGGAATAGAAACAAAATGGAGCACATTCAATTGAGCAGCATAACAACCTGGAAACTGTTATTACACAAACAGGTCAGAAGACATATAACTGTCAACTAGGCTCCAAGCACTGTCGTTTGGGGTAATGTTGAAGTCACGGGGTGAGGATTAGTAACAAGAGAAGACTCAGTAGATAAGCCAGTCTTCATATAACTGGTTAACTCACCTTGTGCAGCCCCAGTGCACAGAACCCATGCATTTGTTGACAGCCCCTACTGGCCAGGTTTTGTCCTAAGAGCTGGGTACACAGATAAAAGTTACAGACCTTGCCCTCCAGGTTCTCACAGTCTAGCAGAGAAGGCAGATAAGTTAACAGACAAATGACACATGACTGCATTTAGTCTTTATTGATGCTTAGGAAGACCAATGGGAGGGGGAATGAAAAAGATGAAGACTTCAGTAAGGCATAAAATGAATATTTCTAATAGGGTTTCTAAATATGGAACAAGGTCCTTTGAGAGGTAATGATCTCTTATCTCTGAAAGTATTCAAAGGCAGAAGATTAATGATCATTTGTATAGAATATTATAGAAGAAAGTGGAAGGTTTTGCCAGATGACTGCCAAGTTACTTCCTAATTAAGATTCTATGATTCTCAAAAGGGGACAAGGTCCATTCATTAAGAGACTCTGTTATATAAAGAAAAATTTGCCTGTGTCTAAAGTGAATTGATCAACTGACATTAAAAGATTCTTTTCTAATGCAGATTAGAATTCCTGTTCATTGTCTACAATTTTCCATGTCCAATATTTAGCAGTCAAAAGTCAGTCTCTTAAATTCAGAAAGGTATATTTTCAAATGCGTCCATTCTGTGATATTGTCCTCATTATGTGAGAGACAAAAGCCCATGACAAAGGCCAGAGGTGGGTTGCTGACCTCACAGAGCCAGTTCCTAGAAACCACACGGATAATCCCAGAACCAGGAAAACAATAAAGAAAATGGAAAAGTGGTAATTTTCCCAGAATTGCATATAACATTTAACCTCTGTCACCCTCCCTGCATAACACAAGAATAAAAAGGAAAGAAGAAATAAGAGCATAAATCCATCAACTATTCCAGAAAAACAAGCCAAAATGTATACCCTCTGAAGAGAGGTTAGTAGTCACTGCTGCAGGAGAAGAGGGGGCACTGACAAGGTGGGCTTGAAATAGAAAAGATTCAAGGGGTTAATTATAATCATCCTCAAATGTATGAAGAGCTGTCACATTAAGGAAAAAGAAGGAAACAGAATCTGTTGAGTGGCTACCCTGTGCTAAGCACTGTGTTTTCCATTACAAGACCAAATTTAATTGCATTTCATCTTCACCAATAAAGGAGAGCTATAGCTACAAATTTTAATAGGCTATTAAACTCTGTATGTATTCACATTATCAGAGAATTCAGAAGGCTACATATAGCTAAGTTGCAGGGCGTGCCAGAGCAGGTATGGGCCGGTCTCACTGGAGATGCTCCAGCCCTGTGGGGGTATCTGAAGTTCAACCATCACCAAGTGTGGTCCCTGTGAACTATATCCCAGGCCTGGCAATCAGAAAACTCAGGCCTGATTTTGGGAAAAGGTATATGCCAGAAAGAACTATATGTGAGATCTTGGGCAACTTATTTGTCTCCCTTGGCTGTATTTGTCCAAAAAGACCCATATGTGTTAAATTTCCTTCCAACCCTAGGCTCCTATGATTTCATATTCTCTTCAATCCCTCCCAGCTGAAAATGCCCACCATCCAAGAAGCATTATCTTCCTATGAAACAGACAGGGTAGACAGACGTTTATCCCCCACACTCCCAGTGAGAGGAACAACACACATTTACCTCCCAATGGACTGCAGGGGGCTGAAAGATTACAGTTATCTAAGACACCCTCTGCCATCCTCCATAGAGACCAGGACAAGGCAATTAAGTATGGCAGGGGGCCAATTTTTAGAGCCCACCATCAAGATGTTCTATAACCACAGTCACGGATCCCACTTCATAATCTCTCTGATGTTGGTAACGAGCAGGCATCAGGTCTAAGAGAAAAGGAGATAAATTAGGGCTCCCACTTGACAGGTGAATCATGAAACAGCCACTGCCCTGGTCACCTTCCTTTGAGAGCTTGGGATCATGTGCACCCAGTGGTGGCATGGGTGTGACTTTCTGGGCCAGCTAGGGCAAGATCAAAGGCTGGTAGACAGGCAGAGCCCTGCCTGAAAACTGGCAAAAAGTGTTTGGATGATTTAAAAACCAAGTGTCTAGAGTGATGCCTGTTTCATTTGGAATAGGATTCTTGGATGGAAGTGACAGGGCCATTCCCATTTTCTGCAACGTCCTTAGAAGGTTCTTTTATCCCCTGCAGGTAGTTCCACTCCCAGCAGGCCTTTAAATGGTGGGTTCATGGTTAATGCATTTGTTCTTCAGAACAGCAAGAAAAGGAACCCCACTGAAAGTTCAGAGGGCCCTTGTCTAGGACACAATGACAGTGCCTTAGCCACAGGGTGGGAAATACAACATAAGAGAAGGAGCAAGAATTGTGGAGTCAGAAAATTATAGGTTTAAATCCTGGCTCTGCCATGTACCAGCGAGGAGATATGGAGCTAGCTAATCTTCCTAAGCCTCAGTTTCCTTATATATATATAATGGGATAACAATAGAACCTACTCCACAGAGTTGTTGTAGGAGTACTAAGAGAGAACCACTTAAAACATGAGAAACTAAGTAAATGATCCATAAGCAACAGTTTTTAGACCACAGTCCATGTGATTCAAAGTAACAGAAAAGAGGAATTGGGAGTTCAAGTGCAATGTGACAGTGGTAACTTCATTCCCCAGTGGCTGTGGCCCACATCTCCATCCTTCACTTAGATCTGCATGACATCCACTGTCTACCAAATTATATAATCCCCTATCTCATCTCATTTCATTTGGAAAGGGAAAAGTCAAATATCAGCCTTGGCACTTTGCAGCTGCTAACCTTAGGCAAGTGCTCTTCAACTCTTGTGCCTCAATGTATGAACTACCTGTGAGATGCAGGTAATCATACTTCTCTCTTCACCCGGCATGGGAAGTGAGTGACAACACACACCATCTACAAGGCTCTGCACACAAATAAGTTCTCTTCCTCCTCTGTTGATGGGACCTGAGTGTTTTGAGTGGAGTTCAGAGCACAGAGACATCCTTCCTCTGTTGTAGCCTGTTGATTCGAGTGCTCGGAGGCTGGAAATAAACGGGCCATGTAAACATCAGGAAGACCAATGAGCATTTCACAGGCCACAGAGCTAGGCAGGCTGGGCCATTGCTATTTGCAAATTCACACTAATTGGTCATTACAGAAAGTGTACCAGTCTACTGCGAATTTACCACAGGATGTTTTTAATCATGTACCAATCCCTCACAAATTTCCTGTTCCCTATTACTCCATTCTCTAGCACTAACAGATATAACAAGGGGCCCACAGAAGCATTTCTGAGAAATGCCATTTCCAACAGCTGTACAAAGTGGTTTCTCGGAGCTGTCTCAGAGGAGGCCGTCTTGTGTACCTGCTGAGGGTACCATCAGACACGTTTCCTAAGCGCAACTGCAGAACACAGCACGAGTCCATTTCTCTCCTGTTCTTCCACCTTCCCTAACATCATCTACTGGATGGTGTTTAAAATGTTCCCTTTCCACAGTTCTTGTTATGGAAAGGCACTCACTCACCTGTCCCAGGTCTGCTCTTGAGGCTTGGGCTGATGCACCGGGAGCTGTTTCATCTATGCTGCTGCAAATACCTGGCTGTCCACACAAGGCACAACAGGCCTCAGGAATGTGGTGGTGGAGAAACCCCTTGCTACTGGTTCCCAGCTCTAAACTCATTGGGTACCAGTCAGTTAGCAAACACCTTCATAAGCCAGGCACCACACCAGACACCAGGGTCACAAAGGAGATGAAAATACAAACAGACGTGATCCTGGTTTTGAAGCTTATGGTATGAGGGAAAGACAGATGGACATTTCTCAGCGCATCATACAAACACAAGAAAGATGACACTGATAAGTTTAATGAAGAAATGTATGTGAGTGCATGAGAACATGTAACAAAGGAACCTTTAGGAGGTGATGAAGGCAGGGAAGGTTTCCTTGAGTAAATGCAACTTGAGCAAAAGAACTCAGGATTAATTAGCAATGGGGGAGAGAAAGAAAGCTGGGGAACAGTTTCCAGAGAGAAGAAATAAACGTGCACACAGGCCCCCTGGTGGGAAGGAAGGAGCAAGGCAAATCTGAAGCACTGGAAGTGAGAAAGGATGCAGTAGTGCCAGACCAAGTCGAAGAGGCAGGAGCCAGTGTGTGCAGGGAGATGAGACTCACTTAAGGTCTGTGGTCTCTATCTTAAGAGCAGCAGGAAGCCAGTGAAGACTTTACACAGAGGAAAGGGGAGG
The DNA here is from genome assembly GCF_000164805.1 of Carlito syrichta. Lineage (NCBI taxonomy): Eukaryota > Metazoa > Chordata > Mammalia > Primates > Tarsiidae > Carlito > Carlito syrichta. Next base: position 659,673 of record NW_007252184.1, on the reverse strand, counting down.
CATGACTGGGCTTGTTTTCTGGAAGCTGACTCTTGCTAATGACCAAGAATAGATTAGGAGGAGGAGAGGTGAACAGAGCAGGAGGGAAGAGATTAGTTAGGAAAAAAGAAATAGTCACTGTGCCGGGGAAAGATCACAGAAGCTTGGACTAGATTCAGGGGAGGTGGAGTTAAGCCAGTACCCGGGACAGGGCATGGTTAGATCCAGGGTGAGGGAAAGGGACAAGTCAAAGAAGAGCTCTCAGCTCTGGATCAGCAACTAAGTAGATGAGTGAGGCACCATGGGATGGAACCTGCTTTTGGAAACCCCAGGACTTCCATGAGGAAGCCACAGATGGGGATGGAGACCCAGGCTGAGGGAGCGGGCACAGACCATGTCTTGGTTGCACTGGATCATGTAAAAATTATCACTGTTGTTATCATTATTATGGAAAAATTATTTTTTATAAAATGCTTTCATCTTCATAGGGCTATTGGATTCTGACAATTGGTCTCTTGGAATTCAGCAATATGAGGGAGAAGTGATTCACAGTTAGGTGAATAAAAGGCAGGTGTCAGGGACCTTCCAGAGTTATCAGTAGTAGAGGACAGGACTCTGAAGATAATGTTCTTTTGAACAGATGAGATCATTTCTTATTTTAATTATTGCTTTTTAAGTCATAGGGTCTTTATTTCTAATGGATAAAAATCCAATATGGATAAAATATGGGTAAAATAATGGACAGCTGGTCCACCAAGATCAAGTGGGCAAGAGACAGTCAGAGCATCAGTGTTTCTTCTCCCTCTCCCTTTCATCCAAGACCTCATGGAAGTCCTGGGGTTTCCAAAAGCAGGTTCCATCCCACGGTGCCTCACTCCTTCAATTCCCAATTGCAGTGGATTTCGCAACAGGCCACACCGCAGGAGCATGTTAAGTTGTTCCAAATTTGGCTGCAAAGGGAGGTGGCCCGTGTTCAAGAACCTGCCATGTGGCAGGCACTGGGTCACCTCATCTGACCCTTTACTTAGAGGCTGGCACAGTCCCCACCCATTTGACAGCTGAGAGTGCCACAGTTCAGACCCAGCTAGATCATTCTGTAGTGGTAAACCAGGATTCGAGCTTGAGGTATTTTCCAACCACTTTATGTGAGTGTGTGTTTTCCAGTGCAGCAGGTGCAGGCTTGCAAGGGGCACAGCACTGGACCGCCAGGAGAAAGGCGAATGCCGAACGCAGAGGCAGAAGCAGTCTTCTGTGCCAGCTGCTGCTCCTCCTCCCCTGTTGCTTTTCCCCAGAGTATTGGCTCCAAGACCCTGGGAGACAGAGTGGCTTGCTTTCACCTTAATTAGCGTGGCAATTTGCTAAATTTTGTTTTTCCCTTTTTAAGAGTGTTAATCAATTTTAGCTCAGAATAGATTGGAATGGCACGCAAATTACCACGACAATCCCCAAATGCTAAATTCTGAACATCTCGATCAACCTCGAAGCCTGAAATATGTGAAAATCAGACACTCTGGCCGGCATCTCAGCGATCTATTTAAAATGTTATGGCTCTAAAATGAAAAGAGAATGGCTTTATAAAGTTTAGAACAAGCAATTTGCCAGATCAGCCTCATACCTAGGAGTTTAGTCCTTCCCAAGGTGATTGGAGACAGAACACCCGTGTATTTTTGCAAAGTTACATGTTCTTCCAATGATGGCAATTTGTTAAACCCACAAGCCTTACAGAGTACCTACTATGCACTGGCAATACGGGAAAGAATAAGACAGGCCTCCTCTCCTGTTACACCATTCAATAGGGTCCAGTTCTTCCTATTTCCTAAAGAAATCAGGGAAGTTTCTAAGAGAAGGTGGTAACACAGCTGTGTCCTGAAGGATGAGGAGGAGTTGTGACAAGACAGATGGAAAGGGCGTGTCAGACGGAAGGAACAGAATAAGCAAAGTCTCAAACATAGACGAGAGGGCAAAGAGAACAAGAGATGTTCTCCATTACTCAGAGTTAAAGCAATAAGAAAGATCTGACAGCTGAGTTCCGTGGTTCAGCCTGTAATTCCAGCACTTTGGGAGGCCGAGGTGAGAGCACTGCCTGAGCCCACAGGTTCAAGACCAGCCAGGCAACTTGGTGAGACTCTGTCTTTATAATAAATAAAAAATTAGCCGGGTGTGGTAGCACACACCTGTAGTTCCCTCGACTTGGAAGGCTGAGGCGGAAGAATTGCCTTAGCCCAGCAGGTTGATGCTGGGGTGGCCGTGAACATGCCACTGCACTCCAGCCTGGGTGAGTGAGACTCCAACGCAAAAAAAATTAATAAATAGAGTAATAGGAAAGATCTGCAGGAATGACAAGCGAGAAGACTGGAAGTAGAATCAAGAGCCAGAGTATACATGACTTCTTCATCAGACTGAATCTTAATCATGGTACAAGCAAAGTCACACTACAAAAAAACTTTAAGCAACAGAGATGACCACATGGGTTTCATTTGGTTGAAACGCTCCAGCATATCATAATCTTTAATATATATTTAGCAAAGTGTTTTTACTTATTTATTTAAAATGTTATTTATCTAAAATGTTTATTTGATTATTTTAAATTTTATTTATTTATTTTAAACTTGATTGATTGAGTAGAGGTCTCTCACTCTGCCGCCCAGTCTGGAGTAAAGTGGCACAATCATGCCTCACCACAGACTCAACCTCCTGGGTTCAGGCGATCCTTCTGCCTCAGCCTCCCAAGTAGCTGGAACGAAAGCTAAGCATCACCACACACTCAGCTAACTTTTTTGTTTTTTTATAAATATGAAGTCTCACTATATTCCCCAGGCCGGTCTCAAACTCCTGGCTCAAGCAATCTTCCTGGTTCACCCTCCCAAAATGCTGACATTACAGGCATGATCTATCATGCCTGGCCTAGGCAAAGTCTATTTAAAAGCATATTTAATATATTCTCTCATTTGAACCTTTTAACCATCCCATGAGGTTGACACTGCATCTACCTTCCTACTGATAAGAAAACATATCCTGCAGAGATAGGTGATTTACTTTGTGTCTTATGAGTAAATAATAACACACAAATTCAAACCCAGGTTCACTGGGGTCTGTGTTCAGCATTTACCTCATCGGGTAACAGAATTCTCTAGACAACAGCTACCACAGACCGCTTTCAGATTATGTACCAGGTCAAATGGTCTCCAGCTTCTACAGAAAGTCTTGGTGGCCAGAATTGCCTAGACCAGTACGGATTCTGAGCTAATGGAATGGACACTTGAATGCTTTCAAAAATAAAAGCAGATTCCAGGGGCAAAGAACCTCAGTTACATTCTGGATGCCTTCAGTTAGGAGCTTGGAGTTTACTGTTGCTATAGTCTACTAAACCACAAGCAAGAAAAGTTTCCAGCTGGAGGAGATCAGAAAGACAGCTCATCCTTCCTACCCATACCTTGAGCTCGTCTGCATTGTAGAAGTCCACGCGCACAGCAGGCACCATCCAGGTCTGGAAGAGTGTGGCCAGGATCTGCTCCGCGGTGGAGTCAGCAATGAGGTGGAAGTGCAGGGGGTTTCGTCTGCGGGGAGGGGGTAGAAAGGACAGTCAGAGGGAGCATTAAGGCCTTTGAAGTCCTACTGCAAAAACCACCCCTTCCTACTTCTTACATGAGGCTAGTTTCCATTGTGAACATAAATCAGGCATGTTCCCAAACCAGTACATCCTGTTGAGGATGTCAGGGTTAAAACAGACAAGAGACATCTCCCCCAACCTCAGCATTTCAGAGAGGTGACACCCAACCACCAACCATTGGTGGCATCCAATTCAAACCAATCACCACACCTATTACTAAGGTATCTGTGTTTCTAGAGCATACGTAACTATTTGGTCAACCTATCTACCACCTGGATATATCAGCTTCAATGCAGAAACACACCGACAGAGGGCAAAGGCTTTTTGACTGGCTGCAGGCAATTGGCGAAAGACTTCTATCACAGCACCATGATACGATCTGTCTTCTGCCTGTTCTTCTCCAAAAGCAAACCAGGCTTAAAGATGGAGTCATCAGAAGCACCCATTCCTAGGTAACAGCTTACCCTCACTTTCAGTATTTCTAAAGCTTTTCCTCAGTTAACCACAGTCAACCAGCTCTCACTGAAGCAGCACCCAGAATACATAAGAGCATGACACAAGGGCAAAGCTTCTGGCATCAAATGGAAATGGGCTCAAAACCTAGTTCTGACCATTTGCTCGTGGGAACCTTAAGCATGTCACTTACACGCCTGCATAGCTACATCTTAATTCTGTAAAATGTGAGAAAAGCTTCCTCATAAGGCTGCTTTGTTGAATAAGTGAGATATAAGTGTAAAATATGACACACAAAAAATAAATGTAGGATAATAGTAGCAGATATACCTTACTGAGCAACTGCTAGGCAAGGAGCAACAGGTCAGTCAGGAAGAACTACTCAATACTACTGTGCTACAAAAAATGATGACATAAATTGCAATACCATGAATGAACACCTAGAAATAAAGCACCATGAGAAATCCATAGATGAGAGTGACCTCTGATCGGAAGGAGCTCACGCTGTTCAGAGAGACAGATGAACCACCGTTAAATATAAACACAGGGCCAAATGTGATCAGGACTGCAAAAGAGCACAAAGTTCTCTGGGAGTCAAGATAAAGCAGGGTAATTCCGACCGGATCAGAAGGAAAGGGAAGCAGCCCTAAAGGACATGCATGGACAGGAGGAGAAGGGAGAGAGGATGCAATCCCAGGAGAGCAAGGGGAGACCCAGGTTGGGTGCACTAGGCGTGGGTTAGGGAGCAGAGATGCTTATCAGAGACTCTCAGGAGCAGAGGAGAGAGATGAGTGTGCCTGAGCATCTAAACAGTCCAAACCCCAGCAAGGTGTGTAAGACAGCAGAACCCACCCACCTCTTGCACCCAGCCTTCTGTGCAGTCCTGTGTTCCAGACACACAAAATGTCTCTCAGCTTCCTACACCTCCTGGGATCTCTACACCCTGGGCCTTAGCATATTTGGTTGGCTCTGCAGGGAACCCTCTCACAGTTGCTCACTCAATAAATCCTTACTGAGCACATGCTATGTGCCAGGCATTGAGCTGCCGCATCTTCCTGTTCTCAGAGTACATAGTCCTACACCCTTCACCTCCCCACTCAGCACTTGGAGATCTCCTAGCCTGCACTGGGGCTGCCATCGTTTGCTCCTAGAATTCTTTCCTGGCTAGCCAGGTCTAGGTTAGGGGCCCTTCCTAACTGACAGTTATCTCAGCCCTCTGCTCCTACCTACCCACCCTTATACAGTGTCTGCCTGTCCATGTCCCCACTGGGAACTGAGTAAAGTCAAGGATCACATCAGGTATGGAATGAGTAGCCCCATGATCTACAGCTCAGTGCCTGGAATACAACAGGAGTTTAATAAGTGAAATGAATGGATTATGGGTGGTGGGTTGTAGGCAGGTATGGGGAACAGATGTGGGCATGTCATTTAGGAGATTATTTACACTAGGTGGATGTGAAATAAGAATGTATCTGACTTAGTGCCCAAGGAAAAGCAACAAGGAAGCTGAGTCCAGAAGATTTCAGGAGATCAGATCTTAGCTACGGGGGGAAAAGCAGAGAGAGAAGGGGACACTGAGGGTCCCAGTGGCAATGTTGTCAGGACAGGGGATACAATAAGAAGACATACTGGAGAAAGATGACAAGCTCGGGATCAGGTGTAACATGGCGAAGATGGGAGGGGCAAGGCCAGTGGTGCAGCTGGATGGGTGAGTCTAGACCTGAGGAAAGTTATCCAAGGCCAACCCGCCATATACAGAGCAGGTGCTTCAGGGTGATCAACTAAATAAATGAGTCAGAGAAGCAACAGTATTGCAGAATTCTCCATGGGAGCCAATGCCTGAATGCTGCAGATACTTCATAAAACCCTCTGTGTTGAGGGAAGGGGCACACCCGCCCAGAGCTTCCCTAAACGTCCCATAAGAAGCTTCCCTATTGGGTCTCAGGGTGCTTAGTCACATGAAGAGACAATGGCATGTCTTTCACTGGCCATGACATACCTAAAGGCTAAACCAGAGGCAGAAAGATGAAGTCATTGGGAAGACAGGTGGTCCATTTAGCCCAGTGTGGGCACGTCTGTCCCCCAGGGCCACAGGAGTTACATGAAGCCTTATTCATGGAGAATAAATAAAAGTAAGCCTATATAACTGTCAACATGCATCTTCATCCTCGGTGGAGGAACAGCTTCATTTTTGCCATGAGCTGGACCAATACTAGATGGACCAAGCCAGTTATATTTGCTCCTTGTACCAGCTACTATGTCACACTTTGCATACCCTGTATCCGTGCTTGTGTTGTTCTCGCTCCATGGAATACCCTGCGCCTACTTGAAGCCCCATGAATTCCTGTTCATCATTCAACACTCCCTTTGCAAGTCATCCTCCCCTGGAAACCTTCTCTGAGCCTTCCTTCTGTCTTTCTCCTGCTAACTCTGCACCGTGTGTGAAAAGTTAATCTACCACCTGTAGCAAGCCATCAAGACACATATCAGACCCTGGCTCTTTGTCTCTACTGTAAGGCCCCAAGGACAGAAACCATCTTTTCATTCTCATTCACAGTATCCAACAAAGAGCAGGGCAAGTAATGGGGCCTCAATAAACGTTCCTGCCACAGAACAGATGGCCAATGCTCCTCCTTTTATGTCACCGTAAACACCACCACAGATGGTAAAAACAGTGAATGGCACACTTTGCTATTGATAGTTCAGAGTTTGGGGTCTGCTCTAGAATGGCTGCAATGTTCACTGAGTGACCTTAAGAAAGTTACTTCATCTCTCAAGGCCTCAATGTTCCCATCTTCAAAACCAGAACAGTAAATGGCAAGTAATATTGCACTTGATAACTGTACAGATAAACCGAGGAAATATATATAAGGAGCTTAGTAAAGTACCTGATACATGGTAGGATTTCAATAAATATTATCTATTATCAATTTTAACTTATGCTACTGCTATTTTCTCATTAACTTTTGTATCATCTTTCCAATAAAGTATTTTCAATTAGTTCATCCATCCATAAACAAAAAGTATATTGAATGAATATATGTCTGACAAAAACTATTAAGCAATAACTATGTGCAAGGTACAGCAGGGATGTGAACGAGGGATGAGCTGAGAGTGCTCTCTTCAAGCAGCTTACAGAAGTAGAGAAAGACAGGACACAAAACACTACACAAACTGAAGAGCATGCAGTGCCACCACACCGGGTTACTATACACAATTGCAGAGCAGGGGGAGTGGCCCACCTCCCAGGGAGCCATCTGCAAAGGCTGACTTAGACAGGAATGTGCAGGATACTCTTAGGGTTGGATGGTGTACAACCTGCACATCTGTCTATACAGGATAACTCTGCAAGGAGGAACATGAAAGCCACATGGTTGTGAGGACAGAAGAGATGACTTCCCAGCAGGGGAGAATCTGGAAAGTTTCCATGAACTATATGACATTTAAACTGGAACTCTGGAAGGGTGAAGGCAGAGCCGGTGAGAGAGGCATTCTGCAGATGTACAACTGACCCTTAAGCAACACAGGTTTGAACTGCACGGGTCTACTTGCACATGGACTTTTTTCAAGCATACACAGAGTGGGAAACCCAAGTATAGGAGGGTCAACTTCTCTCACCGGCAGATTCTGTAGGGCTCACTGCAAGACTTGAATATGTATGGATTTTGATACACGCAGGGGGTCCTGGAACAAACCTCCCATGGATACCGAGGGACACTATCCAAATAAAGAATGGAACAGAGGTGGGAAATACAGAGCATGTCTGTGAAAGAACGATAGCCTTATTCAGGTAGATCATAACAACATTTATTGGACACCTGCTGTATGCCAGGAATGGGCGGATACAAAGAGAGATGAGTCTTAAGAGCAAGTGAATTCCTAAGAACCGCAAATTTCATTCTCCAAGAGAAAGAGTCAGGCAAGTTTGGAGGCTCGGCAGGCAGCAGATGGAATTTGCAGTTCCGGGAAGTAAGAACCTAGATACAGAGCCGAAGTGGGACCAGCATGGGGTAAGAGGAACAGGCGCTTAGAGGAAGATGCGGCAAACATTCAGATGGGGCTTCCTCCTTTCATGTTTTCTTCCTATGGTCTATTTAAAGTCTCTCTCCAGAAGGCAGAGTCAACCCCAAAAGAATTCTCATCTCTATGACAATAGTAGGTACCTGCATTGTCAAAGGGCTTAGTGTGGCTCAGTGGCTCCCCTCATTAGAATATGAAGATGCTTAATTAGAGGACACACGGGGCCCAAGGCCCAGGTGACCACTGATACCCTGGCAGTCTGCTGTCAGTGTCTCAGCAGGCTAACTAGTGGCAGTCCATGACTCACTCCTGTCAGGTGGCATGTTCAAGGGGTCCTACTCATGGTTCACTTTGGGCACCATCATGAGAATGTGGGACCCTCACCAGACCGCGGTTCCTGTTAGTACAATTCTCTAAGGCCCACTAAGCCATGGTACATACAGCTGAAAACACTGCCTAGACCACTTTTCTTGGAGTATCTGTGAAAGCCAGAAGCTTCAACTTGTAAATCCAATTGCCATCCAGATGGTCCCACTTTCACACCCCACAGGTTCCTGGGAATTGAGACGGTCCCAATTACAATGTTCCTAACACACCAAGTCCCTAATGATTTGTGGAGTGCTTGTCTGGTACCTGTCTCTCCTCTAGAATGTAAGCTCCATGGGTACAGAGCCTCAATCTGCTGTTCACTGCTGTGTCCCAGCCTCCAGAGTAAGCAGGGGCTCAATCAATTTCCAGAACAGAAACCATTTTGCCCTCTTTCAGCCCCTTACATGGTCTTCCTTCCAAATTTCCTGCCTGAGTTAAAGGTGCCCCACTCAACCAGCCTCAAAAGTTAGAAACGGGAGCATCCCCTGGAATACTTCCCCACCCATGTCCCACACATCCAATAAATTTCAAGTTCTGAGACTCAGCTTAGCCTAACGATTAAGAACTGGATCTCAGATGCAAAACTGCCTGGCTCCTTCTTATCTTGGTTCTGTCACAAACTAATGTTGGATCTTGGACAGGTTTCTTTTCCTCTGAGTCTCAGTTTCCAAATCTGCAAAATGGGCTTGATAATAATAGCTCTTGCCTTATACTTATTGTCTGATTGACTGAACTAAAACATGTGAAATGCTTAGAACAGTGACTAGTAGGAAGTCAGGACTCCGTAAATGTTAGCTAGCAAATCTTATCCAAACTCGGTGATCTTCATGAAAATGTTCACTCTTTTTCTCCCTATCTTTCTTGCTCCCTCTAATATATGCTTCATTGCCTAAGCCCTGTGTTTTCTCTAACATGATCACACAAAACCTTGCTCACTGTACAAAGTATAAAGCACAGCCTCCCACATGGAGCTAACAGGACCTTCAATGATCTCATCCTGTCCACCTCTCAAAGTTCATGTCTTCTCACTCCTTCCTCCCACCAGGCACTTCAGGTTCTTTATTCCCCAACTCAGCTTGTGACCAGCTCCTGCTTCCCCTGTAGGAATAAATTCAAGGGCCTCCTCCCGAGGAAGGCACTCCATGTCTATCCCATCTGAAATAGTCTTGTCTCCCCTCCATCCCATGGCCTGGTTGGGTTTCCTCCTAACACTCATTAGCACTGGAAATCTCCATGTTCATCTGTAGGTCTAGCTCCTGTCCTGAGACTGTCAGTTGTCAAGGATAGAGTCTCTAGTTTCACAAAGAACCACCTCCAGCTTGCTCTCTCTAGAACCCCAGTGCTTTCAGAGTGCCTGGCCCTGGGCACAGTTCCACAGCTGAATCATGTGCTCCTGCAGGCTTCTGCTCAGGTTGTCCCTCTTCCTGGGCCGACTCCCTCTGCCCCACCAACTGCTTCTAACCTACTGTCCTCCGGTTAGGCACCACAGCTCTGAGGAAGCCAGTCCATGGGGTCAGATGCCCTTCTCAGCAGCTCCAACTGAATTCCGGGCTCAAAACTTAACTTAGATTTTTATAATAATCTCCTGACTACTCACTTACCTGATGACTGCAAAACAGGGTCTTAGCACTGGGAGCAATATTTTGTTAAGAGTTTGTTTTACAACTTCTTATAGATAGAACTACCAAGTGATTGTTTAATAAAAAGAATGAGTAAATGGATACATGAATCACTACCTAAGAGATCCAAATGTCTGGTAAGAGCTAGGTATAGAGGCATTAAGAAGAAAATATAAGAGCAAACCTTTTAACACTGAGTTAGGTCATTGTTTCTTGGATATGACATCTAAAGTACAAGCAATGAAATAAAAAATAGATAAACTAGATATTAAAACAAACAAAAAAACTTTTTTCTCTTTCTGCTCTCTGTCATGTGAAGATACAGCAAGAAGATGGCTGCCTGCAGACCAGGAAGAGGGCTCTCCCCAGAACCTGACACTCTGGCACCCGATCTCAGACTTCCCAGCCTCCAGAATCTTATGAAATAAGTTAGTGTTAAGCCAAAAAAAATAAAATAAAAGAGAGGGAGAGAGAGGGAGAGGGAGGGAGAGGGGAAAGGGAGAGGGAGGGGAATGGGGGGGGAGAGAGAAGGAGAAACTTTTGTGCTTCACAGCATAACAGTGAGAAAGAACTACCAGACTGGAAGAAAATATTCAAAGTATATATCTGGTAAGTGACTTGTATCCACGATATATAAAGATCCTTTATTATTCAAATAATTTTAAAAAGTAAGCCAATTAAAAAATTGGGCAAATGATTTGAATAGTCATTTCTCAAAGAAGATACACAAATGACCAACAAGCACATGCAGAGATGCACAACATCATTAATTCTTAGGGAAATGCAAATCACAGCCACCACAAGCTAACATTTCATACCCATTAGGATGGTTAAAATAAAAAAGACAATAACAAGTGTTAATGAGAATGTGGAGATACTGGAACCCTCCAACTATGACTGATGGAACTGCAAAATAATGTAGCTGCTTTGGGAAACAATTTGGCAGTTTCTTAAAAAATTAAGCATAAATATAAATTCCTAGTTATATATAAAAACACATGGAAAGATGCTCATACAAAAGCTTATACACATTCTTGGCAAAACTATACATAGCAGTCAAAAAGTTAAAAAAAAAACAAGATGGCTATCAATTGATAAGTGGATAAACACAATGTGGTATATATCCATACATTATTGGGCAATAAAAAGGAATTAAGCACGACACATATTACTTCAAGATGAACAATTTAAAACATTATGCCAAATGAAAGAAGTCAGTCAAAGACACTAAAACCTACATGGTTCCACATGCCTGAAATGTCCAGAATAGCCAGACCCACAGAGACAGAAAGGAGATTCGTGGTTGTTATGAGGTAGAAGAAGGAGAAAATGAGGAGTCCTGGGTAAGAAATGAGGGTTTCTGTTCGAGGTGATGAAAATGGTCTGGTATCAGAGAGTGGTGATGGTGGCACAATTCTGTGAATTTAATAAAAACCACTAAAGTGTCCACTTGTAAAAAATAAGTTTTATGGTGTGGGAATTACATCCCAATATTTACTTAATCGTCAGTGACGGGGAATGATGTCTGACCTGTGAGTTAGAGAGAAGGTATGAGGTCAGCTCTGCTCAGTTGTTTCCGAGCTTCTTTCCTTAGGCAGCTGTACTGAACAGGCAATGGTGTGCCCACATGGGAAGGGCTGCAACTGCTTAGATTGGCCTCTGACAGGAAGATAAGTGCACTTCATGGGGACATAAGAGAGAGCCCTATTTGGGGTCACGGTTGAAAGAACATTCTACAACTCAAGATTGAGAGCTCAAAAAGGAGACTATTGTATGCTTTATATGTGTGAATTCTGAGTCTTATTTCACATTTAGTTCCTAACTCAGGAAGGTAAGAAATAGTTTTAATGACAGAGCCCTGCAAATTCCAAAATCAACCAAAGCCTATGAGTCTATATCCAATTCTCTTTTGTTCAAAGGGAGATTAGCAAGAGTTAGACAGATGTTAAGGACATATTTACACCAAAGTGAATTTCACCAACTGTAGATAATAAAAACTCATTCAGAGGAATCATTTTCTCAATACATGATTCAAGGCTATTTAGTTTTATATTTGTATGACATCTAAAATAGTCTTTTAAGCCAGTCACCAGTTAAAAATATATTTTGTGTGCATAGCTTGAGGCCCATGAGAAGAGGCTTCTTCTGTCTGGACAGGCCAGTTTGGGGTCACATCTTAATATAGAATGAGGCCCACCGAGCCTGCCTGGGTTAGTGCAACATAGGTATTGCTGCAGTATCAAGTGTGTTCCACAGCCAGATCAGACCACACTTCCACACCAAAGGAGAAAGCCAGAGTGTGTTTCCTCTTTGGCAGAGTCCGCAGACTTCATTCTTAATGAGCAACACTCCCATTGCCTCTAGTTTCTTTAACTGCTCCCTTGTTTCAGGCTAAAACACAATAAATACGGTACTAGAAAGAAGCAAAGATGATTAAACCATTGCTTTCTTCCTGTTTTTCTTTTCTTATTTCGTCAGAATGTGCCACAGCCCCTACCCGACAATCCAGGCCTGTTTTCATTAAAATATACAAGGACATTTGAGCTGAAATAATCTGAGTTTACAATGCAATGGCAATTTTAGGAAAAGAAAGAGCCTGTGACAGTAACTTTAATGCTCAGCGAATCTCTTGCACTTAGAGATTTAATAGAACTCATTTCAGAAAATCACAGCAGCCAGAATGAGGGTATTTCAGTGTGAGTCCTTCATTTGAGAGAGACCAAGTGGGTTTGATAATATGGGAAGATTCAAGGACAAGTTAGCAGCATGTCAGAAAACCTCTCCATGAGAGAAGAACAGAGCAACTTTCCAGAAAAATCAAAAGGTCTTATGATACAATCAAAGTAGCATGGATTCCAGGGGCTGGAAAAGCCCAGGTTGGAGGCTTGCTCATCTGCAACCTTGAACAAGCTATTTAACCTCTCTGAACCTCAGTTTCCTCAGTCATTTGTGGGCATAATGGCAAGTAGGTTGGCATGAAGTTCAAATGCAATAGCCCATGTAAAGCTTAGCATCTGAACTATACAAATTAGTTTTCTCTGGTATCATGTTTAAGGCATGACCAGATAGCAAAAATCTCCTACCTGTTCAAAGATATTATCTGCTCATGCTATTCTCTTAAGCTAAAAACACTGATGCCCACACCCTTAAAACCTTTCTTTATTCTACACTCAGCAAGTCAAAAATACATACCTTGGGTGGATGGGGGGGTGGAATGAGGATGATTATGGCAATCATAGTAATGGTAACATCTACACTATTACCCAAAATAGTGATTAAAACTAAAACTAAGAATAATGGGCCAGGAGCGGTGGCTCAAGCCTGTAATCCCAGCACTTTGGGAGGCTGAGGTGAGGGGATTGCCTGAGCCCACGGGTTTGAGAATAACCTGGGCAACTTGGAGAGATTTCTTCTCTACAAATAAATCAAAAAATTAGCCGGGCATGGTAGTGCGCATCTGTAGTTCCAGCAACTTGGAAGGCTGAGGTGGAAGTATCGATCACCTAAGCCCAGCAGGTCGATGCTGGGGTGACCGTGAGCATGCCACTGCACTTTAGCCTGGGGGATGAAGTGAGACTTCAACTCAAAAAAAAAAAAAAAAAAAAGAATAATGATACTAACAATGGTAAAAAGCTCAGACTCTGAAGCTAGATTGACTGGGTTCAAACCCAGCTCTGTCCATTCTCTGTGTGACCTTGAGCCAGGACTTAACAGCTTGGTCCTCATTTTCACTGCCTGTAAAATGATAATAATAGGCTGGGAACAGTGGTTCACGTCTATAATCCCAGCACTTTGGGAGGCAGAAGCGAGAGGGCTGCCTTAGTCCAGGGGTTCAAGACCAGCCTGGGCAACTTGTTGAGAACTCATCTCTACAATAAGTCAAAAAGTTAGCTGGGCATGGTGGCACATGCCTGTAGTTCCAGCTACTTGGGAAGCTGAGGAGAAAGGATCGCCTGAGCCCAGCAGGTCAAGCCTGCAATGGCTGTGAGCATGCCACTGCACTCTAGCCTGAGTGACAGAGTGAGACTCTGACTCCAAAAAAAAAAAGTGATAATAATAGTGCCCACTGCATGAAGGCATATAAGGAATCAATGCATTAATACCTGGAAAACACTTGAAAGAGAGTCTGATGCAAAGTGAGAGCTACATTAGTATTTGTTAAACAAATAAAATATAGAAAAATTTTGCATAGAGTATATCTTTCCATATTAAACACAGGGTTTTTGATGTCCACTTGTATGCCTAATCCTGAATTGTACCCCACATCTTTAAAATAAAATATTCAGGCAATTATCAATAACTCAAAAAATAACAGTTGCTGGAGAGGGCATGGTGAAAAGGGAACACTTCTACACTGTTGGTGGGAGTATAAACTAGTGCAACCTCTGTGGAAAGCAGTGTGTCGATTCCTAAAAGCTCTAAATACCAACCTCCCATATGACCCTGCAATCCCCCTACTGGGAATATACCCTGAAGAACTCAAATCACTCTATAAAAAAGATACCTGCACACGTATGTTTATCGCAGCACTGTTCACAATAGCAAGAACCTGGAAGCAACCATGCTATCCATCAAAAGAGGACTGGATTTTAAAAATGTGGTACATATACATGATGGAATACTATGCGGTCATAAAAAAGAACAAAAACATGAATTTCGCAGCAACCTGGATGGAACTAGAGTCTATAATACTGAGTGACCTCTCACAGCAACAAAGATCTGAGTATCACATGTTCTCACTCATATAGTGGACCTTGATCATCCAACGTAATACCATAAGAAAAGGACTGACAGTGATGGGAAACTATGGGGGGGAGGGGAAGGGAGATGGGATTAACGGTAGTAAATATCTGTCTGGGGACGAGGAGACACCTCTTATCAACAAGGGTGCCTGAACAAAGCATATTTGTATACCTAACCCTTAACTGTACCCCACAATATCATAATAAAAAACATTGATTATAAAAAATAAAAATAATAAAGTAAAAAAATAATAAAATAAAATATTCAAAACAAAACAAAAACAGGGTTCTGCCATGGGTAGGGAATAAGCCAAAGCTCCAAGATGTCCAGTGACTTCCCCAAGGTCACCCACCCCAGGTATGACAAGTGTAGAACCAGAACCCAGGCCTGTTTCTTCATTTTATTCGAATCCTGTGCTTCTCCTAGCACAAGCTAGACAGTGCTTCTACAATGAGCTCAAGCCTGAATAAGCAATAAGACAATTAGAGGCAGACACTGGTCACAAATATGCTCTTTTATCTTACCTGATTTTCAGGGGCATAAGTGAAGTTTTAAAAAAAGAAAAACTACTTGATATGCAAAGTAAGGGAAATAACCCAGCTTCGTCCTGCCAACAGGACTGTAGAGTGTGAGAGTAAGGAGATCATCCTTATAAATATTAAAATTTTACAAGCTGATCCACCTTCCTGCCCAGGAGGTAAACACTTAGTTACTAAATAAATATTTCTTTACTCTGCTCACTAAGAGCTCCGTTTCTGCAAAGAGCAGTAATATGTCCCAGTTTATCTGCAATTGGGACTAGAGTTACAGGCATTCTCCCAATTCTTCTCTGAATAATCTGCCATCTAGGTGACACATACATGTACTGTGCTATTGTCTACTACGTAATAAAGAAATCTTTGTCACATATACTTTGTACATCTTTTTCTCACTCACCTCTTATCTTTACCTCTTTATCATAATGATACAACCAAAAATACATGCCACAAAGAAAACAAAAACAAGATCACCTTTATTTCTACCACCTAAACACAGCATGTAAAAGTTTTATTATATATTTTCTGCTAGCCTTTCATCCCTATAATTTGACCCTGTATATGTGTGCATGTGACATATATGCGTGTATTTATATATTAAAATGCACATTAAGCAGTTTTAACTTATATTTTTACTTATTATATATCATAAGCATTGCTCCATGCTAAGCCATACTTTTAAAAACTGAGTACATGGTTTACTGTAAGATGATGTTCCATTATTTATTTTTAGTATTTTTAAGTATTATCCAATGCTATGATTATAAGCATTATTTAATAAAAGGTTATATTATCATTAGAATCATCCTTTTAGGACAGAGTCCCTAAAGTAGTCTTTTAAGACAGAGTCCCTAAAGGTCAAGGTCTTTGGCACATCCCCTATGAAAGCTCTCTTCAACAGGTTACAGCAACTTTCAGTGTTGGCATTTAAAATAGAGTGTGCTTGCTGTCACCAAGCATACAGAAGAAGTAAAATTGATTTGATGTAACAAAGTAAGCCTTAAATGAAAATCTGCAAAAAATCTTGTCTGGAAAGTAAATTTAATTACCATAATTAACAGTGAAAGGCAAAAGAAGCACCCTGCACCACTATTATTATATTACTATTAACATTAGGAAGGTACTTCATTTGTCAAAGTATTTTATAATCATTTATTAGTTAATCCCCATAATGTGTTTGGGAGGCAATGAAGCTATTTATAGCTGGATTTTCTAAGCTG
Source organism: Carlito syrichta (assembly GCF_000164805.1). Classification (NCBI taxonomy): domain Eukaryota; kingdom Metazoa; phylum Chordata; class Mammalia; order Primates; family Tarsiidae; genus Carlito; species Carlito syrichta. The sequence continues at coordinate 643,124 of NW_007252184.1, read as the reverse complement.
AAAGTCGTTCAAAAGTCCTTCTGTCTTGATATCTCAACTCATTATCACCAGCATTTCAATTTCAAGAGCATTTTCATTTGTGTAACTTCAGGGATGGGGAGGACTTTAGTGATCATTTGGTCCAAGATGATCAAGTATTCACTGACATAGGACGCAGAATTTTCATAACACATACTAAGAATTTACTCAAATCCTCATGTCTCTCTGAAAGTATGACATGCCATCAGCAGCTGATAATAATACTACTGCTATTTTTACATTTATCATCTTTGTGCTGCACAGTTAACTGGAGGAGTAAACGTTTATACTCGATAGGATTCTTACGCTTTCAATAACTATTAGATTATTTGATTTGTAGCTAAAGCAACAGGGATAAAGTTTACACACAACACCACCAGAAGTTTTTATGACCTTAACATTTTTCACAATTGAGAAATTTCATAACTGAATATCAAAATCATGCAAATATCCTCTTCTAAAAAGTGAGCTTTTTGATTCTATCAGGGAGTGTCCTGAGTTCTTTAATGGAGACAAGGAATAAATATATCAAGGGCTGAGAACCACCCACCTAATTCATGGCTTAGTGTACAAAATACCAGGTTTCAGGTGGCAGATGAAGGCTGTAGAGCTGAGAGGAGTCTTCAGACTGTAGAGAAGATGTGGCATGGCAGAAAGGGCATCTCACTTTGAGTCAGAAGACAGTAGGCCGAGCCCCATTTGGCCACTATTTGGGACTCCCATTTCCTCCTCAAATGAACAACTGCAATCACAATTCCAACTGGACGGAGCTATGAGGAAGACCCAGTGGCCTCTTTTGCTCACTGACACTGTTATATATGTGTATCTTGCTCAATTCTCCAACCCCTTTCCTGCTCCAGGATGGCAATGAATTTGAAGCCTGGCCAACCTCCTGCAGGCACATAAGAGGTGGCACAGCAACAGAGTCACACAGGTGAGTTCGGAAGAAATGACTGAGTTAATAAATGTTTTAGATCAAATAAGTTTTGGGGTGAACTGAGTCACAGCAAAAGCTAGCAGGCTAAAATAATTTTTAAAAAAACCTATAGTCTAAAGAGTTTTCCATTTGTTCCACTATATAGCTACTGAAAATTAGTCAGGTAGTGACATGAATGTGAAACTGAACTAAGTCTGGGCTGGATAGATTAGCTAACTGATTGAATACATATTTTCAAGGTACTTTATTAATGGATTCCCCCCGATTAACTTGTTAAATCAGTAAAGATTTGTTGAGCATATATGTCAGGTACTTTGCTAAGATACTAGGACATATAAGAGTATACGTCAAGAGTTCTGTCCATAAAAGGTCACATTCTACTATAGAAGATGTACCATGAATATATAAATAAAACTCAATGGAATACATCTGATGATAGAAAGACACACAGGGTATTGTGGAATGGCAGATGAAAAGCCCCGACCCAGACTGAGGTTTAAAGTAGGGCTTCCTGTTAGAAAAAAAAGTCTATGCAAATTCTTCAAGGGTAAGAGGGATTTTGCCAGTTTGGGGGCAGAAAAAGATGTAGAAAGAAGGGAGAAATGAACAGACAGAGCAGCATGAGGGGACCCAACAGGCAGGACACACTGTAGGAGGTCGGGGGGAGCCACAGCAGGTCAGAGCTGCTGGAGCATAAAGTCCAATCAATGGGAGGAGAAAAAGTATGATGGAGAATGACCTCAGATCCTAAGGTCTGTGTGCCATGGTAACCCTTGAAAAGGAGAAGCTACTGGAAGGCTTTAAGAAATCAGATTTGCCTGCCTGAAGTATCACTCTAGAATTAGAGCAGATGGGTTTGAAGAGTAGAAACTGGAGAAGCAGAAAGGACACATGAAGGTGAGAGCACAGGTGGACATGAACTATGTCGTTAGCAATGGAAACAGAGAAAAGGGGTGGAACTGAAACCTGTCTAAGATGGAGAACCCACAGGCACTGATTATGGATGGGTTGGTTGGGGAATCAAGAGAGAAGATGGAACCAACAGGGAATTCCAGTTTCTTGCAGGGTTGGTAGATCTGGGACATACACTATCACTCTTACCTCTTCTTATACCACTGACAGTCAGACTCAGGTGCAGAACTTTCCACTAATTTCTGTTCCTCGAGAGTTTTTCATGACTATGCCTACTTTTGAGAGCCTGCTGGATCCTGAATCGTTCACTCAGTACATTTCCATACCATTGGCTTCATCCACACTTTTCATAAGAATGTTAGAACAGAGCCAAGGGCACTAGCTGGAACTATAGACTCCACTCTGGATATGATCGTGAGTACATACAACAATCAAAACAGTAAGAGACAGAAGAAAAGTCCCATGAGAAAGTAGATGCAAATGGCAGGAGTTTAACTCAGAGGAGAAGGTCCCAGAGAGGCATTATCACTTCCAAGTGGAAGAGGAGTCAATCCTTTGGATGACTGGTCTTGGGTGATCCACAAGGGTCACTGGATATCATCCACAGGTTGGAAAACTTCATTTTAATGTATGGCGGGACTTTTTTTGAGTCAGAAATGCCCAGAGATGGGGTAGGTCACAATGGAATAGAGTAAGCAACCTATATTTGTTTTCTAGGGCTACTACCACAAGATACCACAGTCTGGGTGGTTCAAACAAAAGAAATATATTTTCTCACATTTCTCAAAGTCTTTACCTTTTGAGGGCTCTCTCCTTGGCTTGCAGATGGTCCCTCTCTCAGAGCGAGTTCACATCGTCTTCCCTCAGTACCTGTCTGTATCCTAATCTCCTTTACTTAAAGGATGTCGGTCATATTAGATTAGGGCCTACCGTAACCCCACTGTAATTTAATTACTGTTGTAAAGACCCTGTCTCCAAATACAGTTATATTCTGACATTTTAGGGATTAGAGCTTCAACATAAGAATTTGGGGGACACAATTCAGTCCACAACATAACCTACCAACACGGTGTGTAAAAAGAGAGGTCTAGTGAATGCCAGATAGGGGAAGCCAATATAGAAACTGAAGCACTGAGTTTGGGGTGTCCTTGAAGGTTGCTATAGGTCTGGGAGCTACAAGGCTAAACATGGTGAGACAGCATCTAATTGCGGCTATTAAACACTGTTAACACAATAATCTCTCCAGGGCTTCAGACAAAAATTACATTTTCATGGCTGCTTGAATGACTGATGGAAAATTCTGCCTTATTGAACCCTTCACCAAGGAAATATGCAGGCAGGCAGTGACAGACCTCAGTGCACAACACACAAAGTTGTCCTTACCTATGAAACAGGACGGATTTGACCAGAGTGACGACGTCCCGGCTGGCATTGTATCCGGCACAGACGATAGCAACGTGGATTGTCTGGGAAGAAAAGAAAATGAGGTGAGCCGTCAGACAGACGGAAGAAGGCCTTCCTGGTGCTTCAGATCACACAACAAGAAAAACTGCCCTGATTTCTTGTTGGGATCATTAGAAAACAAAGGGCAGAGTCTGTAGCTGTGGAAAATAACTCAAGACAGTTTTATTAAGCCCTTTTTAATCGGTTTATGGAGCTATCATCATTTGGAAACCATTAAGGCTCTTTTCAATTACATTTGGGGGACAAGAGAGATGGTGATTGGCTCAAATAGGCAAACAGTGAGTCCCCTGCCCCCAAGCTAGAAGATGATGACAACTGATAGAAGAGAGAAGAAATGTGCCCTGAAATGATGAGCCAACAATTGCACATCTCAGACAGAGAAATTATGGCTCAGAGATTGTGAAGTATTCTCACAAGATGTCACGGGTTAGGGTCAACCTGGTAACAGGGCCAGAAGGACCAATGAACCCCTATGTACCCCATTATTCAAAGAACTGAAGGGAACCTAATGGGTCAGTTCATCTAAGTAGTCAGAAGCATAGGCCACAGACATAAGTCTTGGTTCTGTCCTTTAACCCTGGGTGGACCCTGGGAAAGTTGCAGGGTCAGCTGTAAATAAAGACCCTGCCATACAAGTGGCGTGACATGAATCTTGCAAGATGGTGGTAAGGAAAGAATGATACCAAGAATGGAATCTGTTGCCCAGCACACTACCTTGCAATCAGACCAAAAAACATCCTCCAGATCTATACTTCCCAAACAGGGTGCTTTGGTACCCTGGTGTGCTGTGATAGAACTCAAGGATACTCATCTCTTCAATCCTGCAAAGCTACTGGGAAGGGCTGGTACCTTCCAGCTTGGCTACTCCATACTGTCAGCAACTTTTCTATTTTCCTTGTGCCATTCGCTGTGTGTGGCACCACTTGACAAAGATTGGAAAAGACTACTCTAGGGCATCCTAGAGAAGAAGTCATCCAGCCTCTCAAAAAATGAAGAGTTCAAGATCACACTTTTCAATGCCATACCTTCTACTGAAGTGCAGCCTTCCTTGAATGGCTACCTACCTCCTGACACCCACTCTAGATGTCTTCTCTCCTGGGAGTATGGCACAATGATATTCCCTCCAGCACTCAACACTTCCATTAAAGAGAGAGCACTTAAGAGATGCTGCCTCTTTTCCAGAACTACTGACAGCCCTCACTCCCATGGCATGGCTTTCAGACTCCCCATTGTCTTGATTAGCCACATCAAAATGCAGTAGACTGGTATCTGGGTCACATTCATACAGGTTTCTGTGACAATGACATCTAGTTCCCAGGCCTCCTTCAACACCCCACCTTCTGACATCACCATGAGGAATTTGCCCCCCTCAGGATATGCCATCTAACAGCTCTGAATACATATCCATGACTTCTCTAATCCCAATGACCTTCACCCTGCCTTGGCTACCTACCACCAGTGCCAGAAGCTAGACCTCAGTTTCATCCAGAATCTCATTTTCTCAGAAATCCTATAATGATGGGCTTGCCACACCTGCAGGATTCTCAGAGCCTCACATCCACCATATCTGCTCCTAATCCTCTGTAGAAGGTCCTGTTACCTGTCTTTCGGGCCCAACTTGCTGGCCTCCACTAGGTGCATTTGAACCATCACCTCCCCATACGCCCGGCCCCCACACTCGAAATGCAAACCTCCAACCCAGATGGGTACCTGGTACCAAGAAGGAAGAGCAGGAGGGATTCAAGAATGGAATAAGCAGCTTAATGAGAGCTGATATGTACTGAGCAAATCACTGCATTCCAGGCACTGTGTTTAATATTCCATATAGATTATCAGATTTCAGGGTCACAGTAATATGAGACAGGTATAATATGATCATTTTAGTATCCCAAATCAGGAAACTCAGGCTTAGAGAGTTGGGATCTGAATTCTGGAGCACAGATTCTTCACCCTATCGTAGTCAGAAACGCTCAAAAGATCTTTAAAAAATACTCTGTGCCCCGGCCCCACCTCGGATCCATTAACTCATAATCTCTGATGCCCAGTATCTTTAAACACTCTGCTGGAAGGCAATGGCTCTCAACAGAGGGCACCTTACACCATAACTGCCCCTCCAGCCCTCAGGACACTTGGCTAATGCCTGGAGACATTCTAGGTTGGTGGAGGTTGGTGGGGAGGACTTCTGGCATCTGTGGGTAGAGGCCAGGGATGCTGCCCATCCTATAGTGCACAAGACAGCCTCACAACAAAGACTTATCCTGACCAAAAGGTCAGGAGTACAGCAGTTAGGAAACCAGGTATCAGGAAGACGAAAAGGGGTGATGGCAGAAAATGGGGAAGGGGACAGGGCTCAGGTCCCCTGCGTTTTCCACTGCTACCTTTTCCAAGTCTAATTTATGCATGTTTTAATTTTTCTGCCTGTAAAATGAAGACGCCATTGCTTATCTCTGATAATATCTGCAAAAGACTCAGGATGAAAAATTATAATGCAGATGCAACTGTCACCATTTAAATCATGAAGGAAATGAATAGGAAAGTGCCAGCACATGGGAGACATGACTGGGAAGGGGACTGAGACGGGGGAAACATGCTGAATCAGGCTCTTGTGAATCGCAAATATGAGATATCAAACTTTGTCTTGGCTTCAGGGTTCAGAGACTTTTTTAAATGGGCCCATTAAATGTAAGCACAAGCACGCACATTCTCAAACATTTTACATAATTTTCCAATCTCTTTAGTTTCATCGAATACACCTGCCACCATGAATAAATTCATCATCTGGAGCCGTGGCAGCAGGGCCTGACCACCCAGGAAAGCAGAAAATCAAGAGTGTCACCGGATACATGCTGGGAGGTGTCTGGGGTGACCCAAAATTGTGCAGGCCCAGGAGTGAACCACAGGATGGGGCAGGGGTTGTAGCAGGAACTGGGAGAGCAGGAGAGAGGGATCGATGTTCCTTGAAAGAGCAGGGTCACAAAAATGATCTTGCCACGATGATTTTAACTTTAGGTTTGGAAGCTACGGAGTTCGGGTTTTTATATTTCTTAGTGTGGTGGATCAAAGATGGTCACAAGTACTCTGACACTCCTCTTATCAAAAGGTGGGGTCTGAATGCCAGATTCTGATCATTGGCCCTGCATGTATATACTTTGAATTACAGCCCCGTGTTGTGTAAGAGTGAGGTATGTTCTGAGAAATGTATCCTTAGGCAATTTCGAATTGTGAATATCACAGAGCATACTTACACAACCTAGATGGTCTGACCTGGTCCACACCTAGGTCATATGGTACAGCCCACAGCTCCCAGGCTACAAACCTGAGCAGCTGTACCGAATACTGCAGGCAACAGGAACACAATGGGAGTATTATCCATCTAAACCTTTCTAGACATAGAAGCGGCAGAGGAAAAATACGGTAGAAGGGATAAAAATGGGACACCCGTATAGGACACTTCTCATGAATGGAGCTTGCAGGACTGGAAGTAGCCCTGGGTGATTCGGTGAGTGAATGTGAAGGTTTAGGCCATTTCTACAGTAGAATTCACACAAAATGTTTTTCCTTCTTCAAAAACAAATTAACCTTAGCTTACTGTAACTTTTTATTTTATAAACACAAACACATTGTATAGATGTATAATATCTTCTTGCTTCATATCTATTCCATAAACTTTACTTTTTCTGTTTTGAATTTTTTAAAAAAAATTTTTTTAACTTTTCAAACCTTTTTTTGTTAAAAAATGTCACACACACACACACATGAGCCTAGGCCTCCACAGGGCAGGATCATCAGTATCACTGTCTTCCACATCCATATCTCATTCCACTGAAAGGTCTTCAGGGATGATAGCATACATGGAGATGTCATCTCCTGAGATGACAATGCCTTCTCTGGAATTCCTCCTGGAGGACAAGTCTGAGGTTGCTTTACCAGTTAACTTTCTTTTTCCATAATGACAAGAGAGTACACCCTAAAATAACGATAAAGAGTACAGTAAATACTATACGATTACCTGTAGCATAGTCACTTATTAGCATGATCGGGTATTATGTGCTGTAATAATTGCATATGCTGGGCTTTTATACAACTGGCAATGCAGTAGGTTTATTTACACCAGCATCTCCACAAACATAAATAATTTGTTTTGCCATGACATAAGAAAGCTGTGATGTCATTAGATAATAGGAATTGTTCCGCTCCTTTATAACCTGATGGGACCAGTTTCATATGTGTAGTCTGTCATTGATAGATGTTGTCATCATACAGTACATGACTGTACAGATGTAATACTGGTCTTTCTTTGTCTCAAAGTCTGGTTGGAGGATGTGATGATGTTCTCATTTGCCACTCCAAACTCAATTCTCTACCCTTCTTAATTGTTCTGGGCCCCAACAGCCTGACCTTTGCCTTTGGAGACCAAATTACCTGGGTTCATTCTACTGCTGGTCTCTGGCTGAGTTTGGTCAGTGGTAGGCACCAGTGCGGGTCTGAGAGGTCAGATTTTCCTGGCTTTGCCAATGCCAGTGTCATGAATGGAGCTTGCAGGACTGGAAGTAGTCCTGGGTGAGTCAGTGAGTAGTGAGTGAATGTGAAGGTCTAAGACATTTCTGTACATGATAGTCAAATTTACAAAAAATATTTTCCCTTCTTCAATAACAAATTAACCTTAGCTTACTATAACTTTTTACTTTACTTTACTGTAACTTTTTACTTGTATAGCTGTATAATAATATTTTCGCTGGGTTCCACAACACCTCCTGTCTCTCTCTCCTTTAAGCCTCAGGGTTGCAGGGACCCTTTCTGGGAGACACTGCTTCCCCTGGTCAGCTCCTCTTAGCCCTGCCCACACCCTGGTCTTTCATGTAGTCGTTTTCATGCTTGAGCATGTAGGCTGTATCCTACCAGGACCTGACCAAGACCAGTGACCCTTTCTCAGCATCCCATTCATCCTGATGGCTTGAAGGAAAGCACAGAAGACTTTTAGGCATTCACAGATATGTGTTTATCCATAAAAGGAAGGGTACCATGTAACAAACTTGAGAACTCAGATATTTTATTTATAAGTTTTTAGGAGCTTTACAAAGGTCTTAGAGTTATGTACCACAAAAGCTTTTCCTAAGGAAACGCTAAGGCTTTCACTCACTCCCTTTTAGTCCTGGACATGGTGTCTGACACACCTGAATCTCTGCAAACCGTAGCTGAAGATACAGGTAAGGTGGTGCAGAGCTGAGAATTGGGTTCACTCCTGACAGTGCTGGGGTCAAGTGGTGACCTTTATTTTAGAACCTGCAGGAAAGATTCATGCAGGCTGTCCCACTGGAGACTGAGAAGGCTTCTATGACAGCAAGCTCAGTGACCTTGCACCCCAGAGCAACCAGCATCACCCAGACCAGGAGGATGAACAAAGAGCTTCCAGGAGGAGAAGGCATTTTTCAGTGATCAGACAAGAGCAATGTGTCACCCATGGCATTCAAAGACAGCTGGGACATCTGACTCTGTGCTCATCAGCTTCCATGAAAACCTAGGGAAAAAAGTTCTCCATGCTCTGTCCCCCTACTGGAAAAAAAATCCCTAGAGGGTATCTTCTCAGATATGAATATGGAGGGGAAAAAAATCATCGCAAAGGAAATTCGGACCAAACCAAGGGATAGCAGGCAAGCTGCGGTGCCAGGAGAAGTCATCAACAGAGGTTGTTAACACCATGCCAGCCCTGCTTCTCCTTATCTACACAGCCTGATGCTCTCTTTGGGACATTCTGCCTGGAGGCTCAATTCAGTTAGAGCATCTTCTACCAGGGAAACTGAGGTAGTGAGAGGGGAAACCCATTTAAAAGCAGGCATCGACTGTGCTACAAAAAGAATGGCTCTGCCCATACTCTGGGCTGCAGCTGCAGGTGTTGGGGGCGGTCTTAGGTAAGGCCTCCCAGAGGACAGATGTGCCTTGCAGCTGGGGAGAAATACACAGCTGGGGACAGACAGGCACAGGGAGTGTCAGAAGCAGGGATAGGGTAGAGTGGAGAGACCTGGCTTTCAGCCTCAACCTCACAGCTAAGTAGCTGTGTGACCTTAGAAGAGTTACTTAATGCCTCTCAGCCTCACCACCTCATCTATAAAATGAAGATAAAAATATCCACCCCGTTGGGTTGTGTGGGGATTAAACAAACAAGTGCAATAAAGTGCACCAAATAAATAAATGCTTATTAATGTTTACTGAATAAAAAGCACAATGAGACATTGCCCAACACACACCACCTGCCTTAACTTCAACTGTAAGATGGGGACATAATCGTCAAGAAGCTGTTGAGGATATAAAGTAAGTGGCTCTAAACTCCATTGTGCATCACTCACCTAGAGGGTATGTCTAAACAGAGTGCAGGGTGCTCCCTCCCACCAGTTTCTTTTTCAGGTTTGGAGTGGGGGTTCTCAGAACAGCCTATATCCAGGTGATGCTTCTGAGGCTGGCCCAGGGACCCACTTTGAGAACTACAGTTCTAGCTGCAGCACTCCGAAGTGTGTCGATAGTAAAAGCTCAACAGATGTTAGCTGTGATTATTTTGAGAGACTATGAGGGTGTTCAAAGAATCTATTTCTAATTCCTCTCAAGTAAAGAGCACTTCCCCTAACTTAGATAAGACACAGAAAGGCTGCATTCTTCTTCCAGCTACCATCAGATGTACCAATGCCTTGGGATTTACTACTATTGCAGGGTGAGGAAAAAGGTAAAGGGATAAAAATGGGTGCAGGCTTCTACTGTACAAAATGTCCTAGAAATCAGGGGTGCTGGAGAACGGTTCCAGGTCTGCCAACTGAGTCATGTAGCAAGTTATCTCACCTTTCAGATCCTCAACCCCTGCCTCCATAAAACAAAGAGTTTAGAATTACTATACACAGAGTTTTCCTGACACCCAGGATTTTCCAAAGTTCAAGATGAAAGTGAGAAACAGCAGGTAAGTCACTTGTCCTAGGTCCCCCGGCTCAGCTAGTTCATGGCAGAGTGAGGGGTTGAATTCAGAGTCCTGCAGTCAATCCAAAGAAATGGCCTCAAAAAAAGCCATGTGTAGGCAGGCTCGGTGGCTCAGTCTGTAATCCCGCACTTTTGGGAGGCTGAGGTGAGTGGACTGCCTGAGCCCGCGGGTTCGAGACCTGCCTGGGCAGGTGAGACCTCATCGCTACAATAAATCAAAAAATCAGCCGGGTGTGGTAGCGCATGCCTGTAATTCCGGCTACTTGGAAGGCTGAGGCAGAAAGATCGCCGGAGCCCAGCAGGTCGAGGCTGCGGTGTCCGGGAGTGGCTACTGCACTCCAGTCTGGGCGACAGAGTAAGACTCCAACATAACACACACACACACAAAAAGCCGTAACTATTACATTTTTCTTTTCTTTTCTTTTCTTTTTAAAAAGGTATTGCTAATGTACCCTCTCAAATCATCTAACAAACCTCCAGGTTTGCAATTTAGTCTCTTGGGAAACCACTGATCTCAGTATGTCTGCTGTAAATACTAAACTATGAACCCAAAGGTTTCCAACTCTGCAGAAAACAGTAGTAGATGCACCTCCTGATGACTCCCTAAGCCAAGTCTCCAGGAGTTTAGTGAGGGTAGGTGGAGTCACAGACATTACAGACCTGGTGTGAGAAAGGGAAGGAGTGTCTCTCAGTGCCTCCTCCACAGACAGAGCTCAATAAATGGATGACAAATAAATGAATCATCTGGGATTTTTTATTCTCCATATTTCCAGCCGGCTTAAGGACCAATGTTCTTGTGTTACGGAGAATGTAGTCACCTGAGGTGCCAGAAATACAAATTTTTACAAAAGAAAAATATTAAGGAGTAAGACTGATTTTGGAATGGGTCAACAGAAGTTTAATGGATACAGGTAGACCCATGCCCAGAGCAGGTGGATTCTCTAAAAACAGACCAATACTGATGCTTTGTGGATGGTATGTGCTACTCTCCCACTTGTAGAACCTCTGGATGAGTGGCCTGATCCAAAAAGTCCACACATATTAGCCAGAAAAGTCATTCAACAAATATTAGCTGAGCACCATGTGAAACAAGCTGGAAAACTCATTAAGCCTTCTGGCTTTTGGAATATGCCTTAAATCTAGAATGTTCTGGTTGTTCCCCTAACCTACTATCCAAGTCTTTCCAATGATTCAAGACATAGCTCTACCTCTTGGGAGCTTAGTTTCCTCATCTATAAAAAGGGGTAATAGCAGGGTTGACTTACTGTTGGATAGATGAACTGAAATGACTTCTGGGAAGGGCTTCGTTTATAGTAAGTTGAAGTTATTCAAGACCTGAGTCTTAATTTTCCTCAAAAGTCAGGCATCAGGTCCTTTCCTTCTTCCCTCAGTCCTCTCTTTACCTTTAAGTAAGGTTTACGGACAATATTGCTCCATCATTGAAAGGAACGTTTTCAAAGCTGCCCAATTTCCTCTGATCTGTCAAGTGTTGATGGTGCCTTTTACTCCTCCCCATACAAGAGGGTAAAAGACACAGAAATGAATCTTTATCTGGGCTGTGGCAGCAACTTTGCAAACTTAAAACAAGACTATTTTCCTCAGCTGTAGATGCATCATTTTTAAATGAGGGACTTACATCCTGATTTGTTATTCTCCATAGAACAATTTTGAAAATAAGTTTCACAAGATAGCACAACATACAAAGCAGATCAAGACAGGGCTACTTTGGGGCAAGCACAAGACAAAGCTACTTATGGCTCCTTGCCTTCGCCATAGTGTAGTAGCCAGCCTCCAAGACTGTCCCCAAAGATCCCTATCACCTGGTTTTCATGCCCCGGTAACCTGTGATACGTTGTATCAGGGCCAGACTATATGACCAATAGAATTTTACAGAAGTAACAGTGTACAACACCTGAGGCTGTGTCATAAAAGTTACTGCGGCTTTTGCCTTCCTCTCTGTTTGCTTCTGGGAAAAGTTAGCTGCTATGTCTTGAGAGTGCTCAGTTAGAACTAAGGAACTGAGGCCTTCAGCCATGACAATGAATTATCTTAGAAGCAGAGCCTTCCCAGAAGACATTTAACTGTAACCTCATTAAAAGTGCAGAGTCATAATCTGCAACTAAGCTGCTCCTAGATCTCTGAATTTCAGAAACTGTACGAGACAATAAATGCTTGATGTTTTAAGTGGTTACACATCGGGGTATTTTGCTATGCAACAATAAACAACTACTACATATGGGGAGGGTACCTGAGACACCTGTATGATACCTAGGGCTTCCTAAAAATCACTATGCAAGACAATCCCACTAAGTTCCTTCCAGCTACAACATCCCCTAACTCCATGGCCTGACATTTAAGAAAGATATTCTAGTGGCTTTACATCCTTGAAGAAGCCTCAAAGAAGGCATATGAAGCTAATGAAATGTGAGTCCAAATGCTCTAATGATATCTTCCAACAGCAATGTGGGATATGGGAAGACTGCTGGCAAACCCCCTTCCCTGCTGAGTTATTATGCAATGTTCTTGAAGATGCAATTTTAAAAAAAGAAGAAAAAGTAGATCAAAATACTGTGGGGTTAGTTAAGGGCCCAGAAGATGCAGGTGAGAGGCTTCAAGTTTTATAAACATATTGCCTCCAGCAAAAAGCCAACCCCCAACTGAGCTAACAAATGCAACCACAATCTGGAAGGCAATTTAAAGAAATCTAACTTATTTAAAAAGAACAAAGAGATCCTTGCTTAGACTCATTGAGGAATGATTACCCTCATGGAGTTGCTATAGCCTCTCCCCCACCCCACCCCATGAAAGATCCCTGTAGCATGACTGGTCACCCTGAAGCCTTCAGAGGTGAGGCACCTGCCAGGCACACAATAAGGACTGGGCTCAGCAGCTCATGAGAGTCTGGATTCCAGAAGCCCAAATGGCTTTAGTGTAGCGACTTCAAGCACAGGTTCTGGAAGCAAAGTGCCTAGGTTTAAATGCAAACTCCACCTTTTTCTGCCTGTTGTGACCTTGAAATAATCAAGCAACCCTGAATGAGGGACACCAACCAGAACCACTCAGCTAAGCACTTTCTCAATCTCTGATCCACAGAAACTACGAGAGCTAATAAGATAATTGGTGCAAGCCGGGCTCGGTGGCTCAGCCTGTAATCCTGTGCCTTTGGGAGGCTGAGGTGAGTAGATTGCCTGAGCCCGCGGGTTCGAGACCCGCCTGGGCAGCGAGACCTCATCTCTACAATAAATCAAAAAAATCAGCCAGGCGTGGTAGTGCATGCCTGTAATTCCAGCTACTTGGAAGGCTGAGGCGGAAGGATCGCCGGAGCCCAGCAGGTCAAGGCTGCGGTGGCCGGGAGCGGCCACTGCACTCCAGTCTGGGCAACAGAGTGAGACTCCAACTCAAAAATAATAATAATAATAATAATAAATAATTGGTGCAGATTTAAGCCATTACATTGCCTAGCAGAAGGTTTCTAATCTGTAAAATAAAGAATGTTGTGTGAATTACATGAAGTATTTTATGTAAAGCTTCAGGATGACAATTGGTGCATTTCAACAGCTGGCTGAATGTTAACTTTGATTACTGCTACATTACTACTAAGAAATAAAGTTCAAAGCAAGGAGCAGAAGGAAAGACAGATACTTCCTTAAGGAGGGGTCTGATATCAGAGGGTACCATTGGTCTACTTTCCATAAAATCTATCTATTGTGACAGTTTCAAAGTATACTCACAAAGTGTTCGACATTGAAAGATGGGAGTGTGTTACTTCCTCCTTGAAAGTGAGTGGGTTTTTCTGATTATTGCAACTAAAAGAATACACTATCAGCAGAAGTGACACGATGTGACTTAAAACCTTTAGCTGCCATGTAAGCAGCTGACTGCCCAGTGCAGCCATGTTGTAAGGAAGCCCAAGGTAACCTGTGCAGAGACACCATGAAGGCAGGCCCTGAGCCTATAAGAAGAAAGGGAGCCTGGGCCAGCACCCACTGCTCCAGCTCCTGCCACAAACTAACACCAGCTGTATGAGGGAGACCAACCAGAACCACTCAGCTAAGCCCTTTCTGAATCTCTGACCCACAAAAACCATGAGAGCTAATAAAATAATTGGTGCTGCTCTAAACCATTAAGTGTTAGGTGATCTGTTGGGTAGCAATGGAGAAGTGGAATATCCACAATAAGTACATGTGACACTCTACAGAGTCAGTTTCCATCCTCCTCCTCCTCTCCCATCTTGCTTAATCCTCACAACCACACTGGGAAGAACATCATTTTCTCATTTTAGAATGATGACACAGACCCCAAGAGGGTGACTGAATCGTTCAAGGTCATGACTAATAAGTGGCAAAGGAAAGATTCCTATTCAGGAATTCTGACTCCAATTTCTGTGATTTTTTTTTTTTCCTGCTGCACCATAGCTGATTCCTAGGTTAGACTTGAACTAGAAAGGCGAGAAAAATACACATATACACACACAGGTGTGAGTGAAGATCAAAAGGGATCATTCTGCTCCAACTTTCCAGGCACAGAGAAACCAGGCCTTCCTCAAGCAGCATCACCCAGACTACAGAAATACCCAAGGATAAAATAAGTGGCTATCCGAAGGCCACGTAGTTAGCAAATGATAACAGGGCACTGGGACTGAAGAGGTCCTGTTGTTTGTATCACTAGATATCTCAACTGACAGTCTGGGCATCATTTTAAGAAATGAGTTTTCAGAAATACTTGTCATACCCCAGAGAAGTTTCAGCGTACCCACAGATGATGGCAGCATTCTTGGCCCTGAACGCTGACAGGATGTCAAGATGAGCTTCAGCACTTGTAACCAAAAAGTGCCGTGATGAAGGGAGCTTCTATTTTGACTCCATTGACTGACATGTCTTGTCTACCTCTATGGTTTTTTTTTCACTAAAATCTTTAAAGTCACAAATTGATGGAGACAGAGGATGTATACTGTTCATGGTAAATGTGTGCCCGTAGTAGATCACTTTGAAATAAGATGGCAGCAGACCAAGACTTCAAATGCATCTATGGAAGGTCTGAACAGGGGTTCATCACAGAAGAATTCTACCAAAATGACCTTCTACAGGTCTAAAAAGAAACATTGTCAAGAAACACAAACATAAGAAAAACAAGTGAATAAAACCGTTACCAGGTCCAAAACAAAAAACTAGAAAATAATTTACAGTAAGAGTCAACAAGTTCAAGTTCTAAATTCCTATGTTGCTATCCTATCTTTCAAAGAACACAGGGATAAAGAGAAATGTATCAATAATGTGCTGTGTCTTACAGCAATGTTTTCTAAACAGTCTCTCTTATCTCAGAATCACTGGAGAGATTTTTTTTTAATACCCATAGTCTTAGATCCTACTCCCAGAGACTCTCAATCAGTAGGTTCAGATGGGTCCCACAGATATGTAATTCTAATGCACAGCCAAGTCTGGGAACAATTCATGTGTCAGAGAATGTTCACTGTAACTGTAGTAGCAGAACTTCAAACTGTTATTGGAGAACACGGCTTCCTTGAATAAAAACTCTTTTCCCTTGCTTCCCTTGCAGCTAAGTGGCAGCTAAGGATAGCCATGAAACTAAGCTATGCCAATGGATCTAAAAGGATCTGAGGTGTGAAATTTCTAAAATATGTTCTCACAGGAAGGTGAAATGCTCCACCTTGACATGCCTTCTTTCCCACCAGCTGGAATGCAGAAAACATAGCTGAAGCTCTTTCTTGTGGACCATGAAATGACCTTGGGAACGTCAACCAAACAGGTTGGGGCAAAAGATAAAGGAATCCCTGATATGGGCATTCCCTATATCAATGCCCTCTAGACATCTTAAACACAAAGAGAAGACAGGCACAAATCTTGCTTAAGCCATTGTTAGTTGGGATTTTTTGATAAATCACAGTAAAATCTACGACCAATACAAATAACAACCTTATAGTTTCCCTCTAGGTCTAATGTCCATTATCACCACTGAAATGGTATAAGGCAAGAACTTGATTTTAATCTGCAATTTACCAATGAGGCAACCGAGATAAATTGTTATTACTTGCTCAAAGCCACATGGCTATTAGACTAGGAATGGGGCCAGGATTTAGACTCATGACTCCCAGCTTCAAAAATGAATGGTCTTTGCCTACACTATTTTGCAGGGGATTCACTACCAAAACTGAATGTGTACCTTTCAGAAAACTGAGCAGACGAGGAAAGCTGCTAGCTAGAGAATCTACAGCAGGAAGAGAAACCTCCCAGCAAATACAGGCATTGTCTCCCATTTGTAGCTCTTTTATTCCTTTTCCATTTCTTTCTTTTTTTTTTTTTTTTGAGTTGGAGTCTCACTCTGTCACCCAGACTGGAGTGCTCCCCATCACTGCAGCCTCGACCTGCTGGGCTCTGGCGATCCTCCCGCCTCAGCCTTCCAAGTAGCTGGAACTACAGGCGCACACTACCACACCCAGCTAATTTTTTTTTGATTTATTGTAGAGATGAGGTCTCGCCAAGTTGCCCAGGCAGGTCTCGAACTTGCGGGCTGAGGCAATCCACTCACCTCAGCCTCCTAAAGCGCGGGATTACAGGGTGAGCCACTGAGCCCCGCTCTTTTTCCATTTCTATTGTTCACTTCCTTGATTCTTATCAGGTTTTTAGGTAGCCTTGAGTCATAATAATGTAAATACACTTGGGGAAAAATAATTTCCTCACTCTGGGCTATCTCAACTAGTTAGCAGGGTTCTCATCCAAACTAATCCACCCTAAACTAACACGTCACGGCCGTGACCCAGCCCACAAGAAATCAAACAAACCTTCACCAAGGCAAGAAAACAGATGTTCCCAAAATTAGGGCCCCCCCCCCAACCAGCCTTGACCAAGGAAACCAATCAGCCTGCCCATTAGCATAGATGTAAAACAGAGACCATGGCTGCCAAAGAGCAAAGGAGAGCAGGCCTGGCAGATGGTCAGGGCTGAATCAATGTGCAGCATTTCTCACCTCCTGACATTCGTATTTTTTTGTTTATCATTACTTCCTCTCCCCTCCTGCTACAGAATTTAAGAATCAGAAGAAAGGAGGTCTTGTATTTTGTTTGTTTACTGCTACTTTCCAGCACACAGAACAGTGTGAGATACATGACACAGGTGCAAGACGTGTTTGTCAAATGAATGAACAAACAAATGAGAACGGTGCAGTAGGACCTTCCTCACCTAGGTCCTCTGGCCTGGGATGAATGACCAACTCGCTATGTCCTCAATTCCTTCCTGCAGAGACAGCACAATCATTTCACTTTTCCTACTCACACGATCTTCCTCCTTGGACTCCTCAATCTGCCTCTCTCTCCACCCATCCATACTTCATCCAGGCGGGAGAAACCATGAAAAATGCTCCCATCCTCAAGGGGTGTCCTTGCAGTTCGTCTAAAGTCTCCTCCTTCACTGCCAAGCGTCTAAAGAACTTAGTCTAAATCGCTGCATAAGACCTGTATTTCTTCACGACGCACTGAATTGTATCACCAGTACTACTAAAAATCCCACTCACATAAACAGCATACTACACTTTGAAAGAGTTATCTCTTCCAGGAGTTTGAAGTGTAATATTCTTTATTCCAGGAAATGGAGTAAATCTGTATTTAACTAAAGGTAATAAAAAATACCCATAATTTTGAAAACATACTGTGTACCAGGCTCTATTCATGGCTTTATCCGGCCATCTCATCTACGTCGCAAAACTGTTCTGTGAAAACAGATATTATTTTCTGAAGTGTACTGTCGAAACTCCTGAAGTTCAGAGAGGTTACATAACTTGCTCCAGTAAGCACAGCAGAAGCCACCAAAGCTGGGATAGGAACTCAATCTTGTCTGTCTCTCAAAAGTCTTGCTTTTTTTTTTTTGAGTTGGTGTTTCGCTCGGTCGCCCAGACTGGAGAGCAGTGGCCACTCCCAGCCACCGCAGCCTCGACCTGCTGGGCTCCGGCGATCCTTCCGCCTCAGCCTTCCGAGTAGCCGGAATTACAGGCACGCACTACCACGCCTGGCTGATTTTTTGATTTATTGTAGAGATGAGGTCTCGCGGCCCAGGCGGGTCTCGAACCCGCAGGCTCTGGCAATCCCCTGACCTCAGCCTCCCAAAGGCGCGGGATTACAGGCTGAGCCACCGAGCCCGGCTAAAAGTCTTGCTTTCTGCAGACATGCTCTCAGTCTTCCCCACCACGGAAACAGGAAGAAGTGAGAAACCAGTGCTCACAGACACGAACGCAGGACTTTGAGGGTGGGAGGAGCAGTAGAGAGGAGTGGGCCAGTGTTCCGAATTTCGAAAGAGTTGCCAAGAAAGTATACTCTAAAAGGCAGGAAGCGATATAAAGCTACAAAAGTTCAAATTACTGCTTTAGATAGGCAAACAAGTTTCTGGTCCTGAATTGCTGAGGCTGTTGATACCCTGGCCCGAGGGAACTGTCCACCAGGGCCACAACCCCAATTGCACCATTTACACTATAGTCTAAGTAACAGAAGTCTCAGGATGACAACTAGGTGTAGAACCCCTGAGCGTGTCAAAATGAGCCACACGGAAACAGCTGGTAGGTTCTACCAGCTAGCTTAACATCTCTGTGGGATGAGGCCTTCTTAGCCCCATCTTTCAGAAGGGAAAACGAGGCTGCGAGAGACCAGACGACTTGCCAGGCCATTCAGCAAAGCCGGTGAGCACGCCGAAGTCACACTCGGGCCCCGGCACTGGCTGAGCCTCCAGAAGGCACGGGCAAGGGGTGAGGCGCCCGGCACGGTGGGAGCCTGCCTCCCGGGCTCCAGGTGCCCTTTACCTCGCACTTCTCCACGACCGGCTGCTGCCCGCACTCGGAGCTGTTGCCCGCCACGATGCCAGCCCGGAGGTTCTCGCTGTCCCCGGTACCCTCCTCCATGGAGTAGGTCTTGGAGTGGTTGCCGCGGCGATGGGCGGGGGCTCGGCCCTGGGCCAGGCTGAGCTGCCGGCGGAGGGCGCGGTTCTCCTCCTCCACCTCGCGCACGCGCACCTCCAGGCTCTCGCGCTCCCGCTGGCTGGACGCCGAGTATCTGGGGCTGTGCGCCTGGGACTCCAGCGGGGACAGGGACACCGGCTTTCCATCTGAGGGTGTGAAAGGCCAGGGGAGAGTTAGTCAGAAGGAACCGCGCCCAAGCCCCTCCGGGTCGCCCAGACTTCCATTCCACAATCCTGTGTCTAAGGGAAAGCAGATGGAAAGCAAGTTACAAATAAACGCATCCAGGTTTGGGAACAAAGTTGAGAACAGAATGACTTGCGGCAGCAATAAAAACAAATATGCTTTTTAGAGAAGACAATCATCATAAAAATTGTTCCTAATTAAACGCACTGCCGTCCTTTCTCTACTTGGCATGTTTCTAAGTAGGCATTCTTGACAAGAATGCATTATGAATGTGAAGGAAAGGTAGAGGGGGTTGAGGTGAAAGAGGGAGAAGGAGTATGAGGGAGAAGGAGCAAGTGAAGAAGAGCAAACGAAGAAGAAAAGGAGTAAAAAGAAGATAATGATAAGATGGCGAGCTCTTCCTATGCGAACTCCCATGCATCCTTCAAAACCCTGATTACCTCCCAGGGGAAACACTCCTCCATTTGCAGAAAAATACATGCTTCGGTATATTCCAACAGTAATTTGAACATAGTGCTGCAAAAACACTTATCTGACATTCTGCTTTTGGTAAACTGTTTTAACTAAATGTGTCCTATGAAAGTTGGGAGTTCAATGAGGGTAAAGGTTGGATCTTGCTTGTCTTTGTGGTATGACTGTATCAATGCCAAGAATAAAATAATTAAAGGCAACATGGGATGAGAAAGTAGGAGCATGAGCAATCCCAAGGCTATGCAGCAAGCTAGCAATTAAATTATTATTTAATTATTAATGCAAAAACCTCATCTCCCGAGGGTACTTAGTATATTACCTTGTATTTAGTAAGTGCTCGATGTATGCTTACTGTGGAGAAGCCCCAGTGACACAAAACATACCTAAAGCTGTCACTTCTTTCGGTCCCCACTCTCTAGAAATCCTGGAATCCAGCTACACTTTACAGCTGCTTCTGGTGCTACCAAGCAAAAAGTCACATCTCTAGAAAACCATCCTCTCTGCCTTCTGTCAAAAAAAACAAAAAACAAAAAAAACACTTCTCTTTTTCCATACCTCAAGCTTTTCTCCTTCCTGCCCAGACCCCACTGAGCTTCCAAACTGTCCCAGAGAGAATCTATGACTCACAAACTTAAGGATCAAAGAATGTGATGAATGACACCCTCCAAGTCTCATCCATGCTGCCTGTGCTGCCCTAGCCTCTGCCCAGTGCTTTTTGATGTCTCTTTGGGCCATAACAAATACCACTCCTTTTTTTTTTGGTTCCTCTTAATCACCTCAGGGTTAAACGCCTAAGATCCCGATCCTCCCCTATCAATGCAACAAATATGACTCAATGAATTCCACTGCCTAGGACCACAAATCAAAGGCCAAGGCAGAATCTGTAAGGGACATATAATCACAGGCTGATTAGTTGCATTGTCACAGAGCTGGCAAATGACAAGCTCCAACCCAAGCTTTTGAAACCTGCCTCCCGGTTTGGTAAAGCCAAATTAGTTACAATGAGAATGGAAAAAAAAAAAAAAAATAGGCAGCTATCAGTCACCATGTTGTGTCAACTAACAAACACCCTTCGAGCAGGCGGTAGGCGAAGATGAACACCTGGTTTCCATCAGAGGGTGGGGGGTCAGACGGGCTGGTATGGATCTGTACCCTGCTAGGTAGTTGATGCTGATAATGCCTTAAATTATGATCACAGCACAAGGGTGTGGCAATAGTTATCCACATTACAGATACAGAAACCAATATGAAGAGTTGAAACCATGTTCTGATTATGTTGCAGCCTGATTGTGACTTTGCTCTCAGCCAAGCTCTGGCATTTGTGTGCAGAGTTAGAAGCAAAGATGCTCTGGGGCCTGAGGGGTCTTCCTTCTCAGGAAAGGATTTTGGAGTATTTGAGCAGGAACTGAGGATGCACTGGAAACCCATCAGGGTCCCAGGGTCTCTAGAAAGTAAAAATAAATGGGACCCATGAGTTTGTTCTTTGGAGGGGTTGCTTCAATGCTCTGAGCTTCAGTTGTCTCTCCTGTAAAATGGGAACATAAATGCTAACCTAGCAAGAGTGATAGGAGGCTTAAAAGACACCAACGTACAAAGCACTATGCCCCTTGGAGGTGCTTGGTATGACTTCCTGCGACCCCTTTCCAATGAGGGGAGGTGTTGGTTTCCTTTCATATATACCCTGAAACGTGGAACCTCTGAACTTCTTGCCTTCAGCCTTAGCCAGGTCAAGGTTAACCCATAAGAAACATGGCAAGGCAGGCTTCACCGTGGAAGCCGGGTCATGTTCTCAGGCTCCTCTCCCCAAAACCTCACATTTTATACTCTATGTAAATTACATTTATAATATAAATTACAATTGTTTGATTATGGGCTGATGAGGAATGCTATCAACATCTTATACCCATTTCCACCTGTTTCTGACCCCAAATGGTTTTAACCAAACTTAGCTCTCAAAGACTTGCAGGTTTTTCCCACTCTGGAAAACCCTGTAGATTTGTCACCAATGAGAATACACAAAATAATAAATGTCAGGTCTTAAGGAGAGAAACCCATGTTGAAAAAGAAACACGCTATGCCCAACTCCTGGCATGGAAAAAATGCCCAATAAATGGCAGAATTGTAATTTCTTTTTTTTTTTTAAGACCTGTTATCTCAAGCCAACCTCTTCTACTTCCTCAGCCAGTTTCCTCTTCTAAAATGGAGGGCATTGGAGATGCACTCAGAAGCCCCTCTGGCTCTAACTCCATGGCCCGTGGTCCGGATGATCCCAGCACTGCACAATCCAAAGTTATGTAAGGAGTTCTTGTTGCCTTGTCACCGTCACAGCTCACTCTAGTTTCTTTCATCCTGACTCTTGCATTTGTTCCTGGACTGTCCATGTTTGTGGCTCCTGACCTCTTTTTTGAGCTTCTCCTGACCCTCTCAAGAGTGGGAGTGGGGAGAGAGTCAGGAACACAACTGGTCAGTCTGCTTAGATGTGGTCTGTATATCTCGGTTACATCTCAAGGGCTCTGGTCACTGTCGGGAACACTGCTCAAGCTTTGTGTACAGGTCATCATTAGAAAGCCCATTTTATGGCCTATGGAAACAACTGTGCCCAAACCAGTATTTCTCAAACTACCAGTGATGAAGAACCAGATTTCTCTCCCAACCCGTCCTGGACATCAATTTGGTCCTAAAACACAAAGGTGGTAGAGAGCCTGTCCCACATACAACTCATCACTTGAACGCAACACACTGGTCTAATCCCTATTCATCAAGATACACACCTGATACTTCCACAAAGTCCAATTGCTCTAGAAGTTTCTAAATGCCTAGTTTCAAGTTCCATATGTATCTTGTTGCAGACCAGCAACAGTTTGGGAACTATGATGGTTCATTTTATGTGTCAACTAGACTGGGCCACAGGATACCCAGACAGTGAAATATTATTCTAGGTGTTTCTGCGAAGGTGTTTTAGAATGAGGGTAACATTAAAATTGGCAGACTGAATAAAACAGATATATTCTTCCCAATGTGGGTGGGCTTCATCCAATCAGTTGAAGGCCTGAATGGAACAAAAAGGAGGACCACCTTCCCAAAAAGATAAAATTCCTCCTGCCTGATAGCCTTTGAACTAGGAATCATATTTTTTCCTGTCTTCAAACACAAACGAAATCATCAGCTCTTCCCAGGTCTCGAGACTGCCAGCATTTGGGCTGGAACTGCACCATCAGATCGCCTGGCTCTCAGGCCTCAGACAGAAGCTACACGTCAGCTCTCCTGGGTCTCCAGTTTTCTGATGCACCCTGCAGATCTTGAGACTTGTCAGTCTCCATAATCACATAAGCCAATTCTTTACAATAAACATACCTGTAGACACACATCCTGTTGGTTGTTTCTCTGGATAACCCTGACCAAACGGAGGCCCACAACAGAACACAGATCAGACCTTGAGTGGAACTGATATCCAGTCTCTATTCCCAGAGCCTGGCTCACTTTCCATACACAATAAGCACTTAAAGAAGAGATGAAGAGAAGAACTGACACCGAACTAAAAGTAAAAAAGGCGGGGAGGGGACATAATATCTAGCAGGTCAGGCACAGTGGCTTATGCCTTTAATCCCAGCACTTTGGGAGGCTAAGGTAGGAGAACTGCTTGAGCCCAGAAGTTCAAGACCAGCCTGGGCAACATAACAAGACCTCATCTTTACCAAAAAAGTTAAAAAATGAGCCACATATAGTGGTATACCCCTGAAGTTCCAGCTACTTGGAGGCTGAGATGAGAGGATTGCCTGAGTCTAGAGGTCAAGGATGTGGTAAGCCATGAGCATGCCACTGCACTCCAGCCTGGGTGACACCCCAGCTTAAAAAAAAAAAAAGTCTGGCACATCATACACTACCAGTTATTTAAAAGAGACCTTATAATAATATTAAGTGTAGAGAGAAGAGGGAGAGATAACCAAGAAAAGCAAACAAATCAAGAATGGGAAAGGACAATTAAGCTCGTAAACTCATTTTAGAAAAAGTGCTACATACCTCATTGCTGAATATCACTACAGTCACCTTCGAAGTACTCCCTTAGGAAGCTATGCACCAATGCCAGTGCCTAGTCCCCCTGTCAAAGCAACTTTGGAAATCTTTCTCGGGAATGGCCATCAGAATCGTCACCATATTACCCTTGAAATTCTGAATGTCATCACTCTGCCTTTCAATATTTCCTTTAACTTCAGGTAAAGAAAAAAGTCACAGGGCCAGATCAGATGAGGGTGGGTGTTTCAATATAGTTATTTGTACAGTGATGCCAACGTAAGAGCACAGTGGCAAGTTCACAAACTTAACAGTCAGACCTCAACAAATAACGACAAAAGTTCTGATGGCCATTCCTGAAAAAGAGTTTCAAAACTGCTCTGATTGGGTGGACTAGGTGCTGGCATCAGTGCATAGCTTCCCAAGGGGAGTACTTCAAAGGTGACCCTACTGATAGTCATCAATGAGGTATGTAGCACTTTTTTGAGAATGGTTCACAAACCTGCCAGATTTCACAGATTAGTAAGAGCATAGGATTCAGAAGAAGAAAGAGCTGAGTTTGAATTATGGTTTTTTCACTTATTAATAATAACCTTAGGCAAAGTATTTAACTTGTCTGCAATTTAGTGTCTCTGCATGTAAAATGGGGGACATGGGCGTGTGTGCACACTGTATTGGGCCTGACCAAAACAGACACTCACACTTCGCCCTCCTTCTCCCAGCCCCACCCCCTAAACCTGGAGGCAGGACAAGTAGAGGCCATGGTGGATAAGACCCCTTGTTTATAAGCACTTTACTTTTGTTTCTCTCTTACCTTTCCTCCCGTCTGTGTATTTTTTTCTGTATACACAGTCGATTTATACACATGACGCATCTTTCTATCACGTAATGCGTATATGTGTTGATCTGTGGTTCAGCCTACTTGGAGTTTAAAATGTCAAACAAGACATTATTCAAAACCTTAGCTGACAACATCTTTCTCCGCCCTCCAAAACTTCTCAACAAACATGAATTTATCATCGAGTTTGAATCTCTGAATCCACTTGAGATGAATGTTCTGAATTAAGAATCAAAACATCTAAGATTCAGAACAAAGAAGGTAAATTGAAATCAACCTCCGTGCAGCGCAGTGACAGAGATTAGGGACTTGCCATCCAAAATGTCCTAAGTGACGATCTCAATCAATCTGAGTGTGCTGAATACCTCGCGATCTCTCAAGAGTGCTGGCGTTTTGCAACTGTGTTTGATATTCACCATTTCCAAATGAACAGAATGGTGGGTTTGTTAACGGAGGCAGGGCCAGGATCTGGATGGGGCTCCCATGGAGGGGCTCAGGCCCTTCTTCCCATGGTGATTGACTCAAGTCTCTCTAGTCTAGACAGCCAAAATCTTACTTACACTCATCACCAGATTTCAGGAGAGCTGTCCTTCTGCATCATTCTTCCCGTGTTAAAGACACTACATCCCTACCCTTTATAAGGCAAAATCTCCCTACGTACAATCTGTCACTGGGGCCTGCCAATTCTTCCTTCCTGATGTTTGAAGCACTTGCTCTTCTCATTTTATTTCAAACATTCCAGCCCAAGCCAAGCCTTTTAATCTTATCCTAAAATAGGGGTCATGAAACTTTTTATTTAAACCTCCAGAGAACCAATAAGTTTTGCTTTGCAGGCTGTGCCTTCTCTGCTGCAAGTACCCAACTGTCTTTGGAGCATAAAAGTAGCCAAAGAAATACGTAACTAATGGGTGTGGCTGTGTTTCAATAAAACTTTATTAACAAAAAAAGAGGGAGGGCCAAATTTGGCATAGTTTGTGCTATAGTTTTTGGACTCTTGTCCTCCGAACATTACATCGGTCTCCATGGTTAATCCCTGCTGACACCAATCTCTCTCTGTTCCCATCCTCATCACTCACAGGTGCTACGAAGAATGTTCTTCAATCCTATTTCCACCACTGTTGCAGTTTGATGATGTACAGAAACAACACCATCTACTTCAAGGTCATCTATCAAATTCAACAAACACTTGGTCAGCTCCCACTGGGTACATGTGCTTGGATGCTGTGTATGTGTCATCTCATTTTAATTTATGCAACAGTGCAATGAAGTAGCTGTTTTCACCATTCCTATTTGACTAATGGGAAAAAAAAAAACAGAGAAACAGACACATGATTTAACTTGTTCAATGTCATCCCAGCAACAAATGATAGAGGAAAAATCTTAAATCCAGGTTCACTGGCTCCAGATCAATGGCTCTTTTTGTACCAAATGAGGATGCTTCCTTTTCACCCTTCTCCAAACAAGTCCAATCTAATTTGTGGTTGTAGTTGTCACTTCGGCTTCATCCTCTGGTCCCATAGATCAATGGTTTTCAATCATGGGTAACATAACAATCACTTGCAAAACAAAAAATGCAGATGTGCACAAGCCCCACTCCAGATTAATTTAGCCTGGCATCTGGAGGTGGGGATCTAGTTATCAGCATTTTTTAAAGCAGTCACACCCATGGGAGTCTCATATGTAGCCAAGGTTGAAAAAGGCTTGTTTAGGCATTTCCCAAGATTATCTGGTTTAGATGCAAGGGAGGTCTTAGCATTGTCACATTTAAACACACTGTTGCTCTGATCCTGGTCCTAGTGCCCTTGCATATGCTTCTACTGTATTCTCGGAGCAGCTCCCATCATGCAACCCCAGGACCTTCCTGATATTCTAGCTCTTTTAAGTATAGATGTGTTTTGCTCATCTGAATCTTCCTCCTTGCTAGATGACAGTCTCATTCAAAAGCAGGGCCCTAACAACCTAGTGACTTCACTGTCCTGCTCCCCTGGTTTCAGGCTTCCTTCTACATGAGGCTATGTTTGTTAAGTATTTTCCAATTTTATTTAGATAATGCCCTCCTTTTAATTAACATAAAAATTTCACACCCTGTTTCAATGCCATTTGAAATTTCAAAATAAATTCAACATTGCAGCCAAAGTCATTTTAGAAAATTTCAAAAACTCAGTTTGAGCTGAAAAGTCTCACATTATAATTTTTTCTTTTTTAATTTTGATCATTGAATGGTCACATTTGAGTTGAGTCTGCCGACATGTTACCAGTTTTTTCATTCTAGGTAGTTTGTAAGTCAGAGCAACAAGATGAGTTGGGCCATTTTCCTAAATTCTGAAAGTGAGGAATGAGATTAGCTGTGGGAAGGAAAATGGCAATGATGACACGCACAGCCCGCTCACTTGTTATGCGGTAAACAGGGAATGTTTTACCCCAAAATTCCCCGAAGTGATTTTCTGGAAGTTATCTTTGGCAACCAAAGCAAAATGAGTTCCAGCAAAGGCCTTGTCGATAGATCTTCTGACAAAGATGGAACCACATCAAGAGAAGAGTTCCTGACAAGCTTCTAAAAAGAATCTGTAACCACAATGTCAGGGAAAGAAGCCTGGACTCATTTTACCATATTAGGCTGAAGGAGAGTTGACTTTTGTCTTCCACAAAATTATTTCCAAGAACCTTGTCTTAAAGAGCTTCATTAAGCCAAGCAAATGAAGACATTTTTACACCAATTTGCTGTCTCCATAGCTAGGTTTAAGCTATAAGTGCTTAAAGTGTGTCCTAATGAGCAATGATGTCAGATTTTGCCTCTTGAAACTTCAGGTTCAATGATTTCAAAGCTTCAAATGTTTTTTGCCAAACATCCTGAGTACGTAAAATTGGAGGCAGTTGGTCTTTGAACTACTGTTCTCGTAGCTGGGAATCTATGTCTTCTGCTTCTATATCTAGACCACCATATTTCTCTTTGGTGTCCAAGGAATCTACGCATGGACAGAAGGGCTTTGTTAGTAGCACTGAAATCATCAGCAAACACGGCAAAGGACTAATATATTTAGTGCTTATTTCCTGTACAACTGAATGACTTGACAGTAGAATCAAGGTCGTCTCTTAGATCGCCAGGAATTTAGAAAACTGCTGTTAGATGGTAATAATAACAGCATCCTGGAAAATGGGAGTAACTATTCACCTCAACTCCTGAGAATCAACCTGTGTGCGACATTCATTCTAGTCATCTTTGATTAGCCTCTGTTTCCACTTAGCCCATTATCTTCAATCACTTTTTATACCACCTCAAAGACATTACCAACTTGAGTGAGGGTTTCCAGTGGTTGAGTTCCAGAAAGTAGCCTCTCTCCCCAATTTCTTAAGCCCTATTTTCATACATATGCAATAGTTGGACACAATTCCCTTTGTTGGGTGATTCATCAAAACTAAAAGCTAAACAAGCATAATCATTTTAATGATTTTTGCAAAGCATAAACCGCACATTCCTGATAGGGCTCTTTACTATAGAATCAAACACAAATATACTGTAGAATTGTTTAATTTTCTCTTTAGAGACACTCAAGATGAAAGGTTTCAAAAGTGTTTTTGCACTGATATAATTTTTTAATCTTTGCAATAAATGTGTTATTTTCTATGAAATATTCATAGCCCTTGTAAAATCTCACTAATATGTTCCAAGAGTGGTGAACCACATGTGCTGAGAAGAATCATATTTTACAGTAAAAATTTTTAATGAGGTTTGATTTTTTTTTTTGTAGCTAAAATCTTGTTAAAATCAAGAGACTCACATGGGATGGTTCTTTAGTAAGGCTTTAAATTTTATTTTATGTCCATCACACTAAGGATGTTGAAAACTATCCTCTTCTCACTATGTGAGTCCACACTTGCTGTAAGCCTCAAATAGTTATTCCTAGTGGCCATATTCATTTACCAAAAAGGATTTCTGTAATTTTTTTAAAATGGGGAGAATTGAAAATAATGCTTGGTTTGGATTACAGAAAGATTAAAAATTTCAATGGCTAACAGCAGCTGCTTGTGGACTCCAGACAAATCGGCAAAGCCCTGGTCCATCATCCCTGCTCCTTGTCTTCCTCAGTGCCTCTCTCCTGCTGTGATCATCTCATTTGAGGGGAGGAATATCCATGTGAAATTCTAGGCACTCCTAAAAAAAGGATCCAAAAGAGAATGCCTGCTTTTCATCATGAGTGTGTCTTTAATTGAACTGCATCAGGATTGAACTACGGCATTTTGCACAACTTGGGAGAGAGAAAGTCTACAAAATAACCTTTCTCAGACTCTGACATCCTTCTCCATGTTGGGAGGTCAGCAGTCCATGAATGTCCTGGGAATATAAGAGGAAAACACACCGGGACACATGATTAAAAATCTAGTGTGTTCTTTAGGCTCCATGTCAGTGTTGGTTTGCTCATCTGACCACCACACCAGAAATTACGCACATGCCAGATGTGAACAAAAGTTCGCTTCCCTTATACCACACATAAGTGAGGAATAACATGGAGGAATCCCACTGTCCCCACCTGTGGTCTTTTCAGGACCTCTGGCATCAGTGAGAATAGACTTGATTTCTACGACATTCTCAGGGTCTTCTGACATACCTCATCCCCTCTACAGTGAACTGGCTTTGAGACAAAGCCACTGCCCTTCACACAAATCCCCACTCCTTGCCCAACCTTCTCTGGATGCCCTGTTGTATGTAGGCTCCATTTTACCAGGAATCTCCAACTCTGGCCGGCAGTGTTCACTATATAATAGTTGGACCAGATGAGAGACTGAAAGAAAGGGGCTGGAAAGAAAAAAATCAACAGAAAGAGCCAGTTATCAAGACAAGGAGGGCTCTGTATTTGCACTTGTTAAAGTTAGCAGTAGAGATGCAGGCAACCCACAGCATGAGTAGCCGCCACACAGAATATTCTAACCCACTTAAAAAAAAAATGGAAGCAGGTATTTTTGTGAAAGCGGTTGCTTCTTTCAACAGCATCCCTTTGCTATAAACTGTCACATCAACTAAATCAATGCTATCATCCTCAGGTCAATTGTAAATTAAAAACAAGAGAAAACAAGCAAAAGCCTGCCTGGACATCCCTAAGCCTATGGGACTGTCTTCCTTTTTCCTTCTTTAATTCCCTTCTTCACTGTAGTCTCCAACAACCCTGTGTCAGTTTGACTCACATGAAAGTTATAATCTGATTCCCACAAGTATCTACATTGGAAAAAGAAATAAGACCAAAAAAAATCATCTCTTTTTTCACCCCTTCCTGACAAATCCAAACTATTCCTTAGGAGAAAATCAGACATGAAGGATGAGGTTTTATCTAAATAGACTGAGGGAAGAGGGGAATAGAAGATTCCATCAGGAGTTCAGTTCAACAGAAATAACGTTTTATCAGAATGGGCACTTGACAAAGAAAACATATTACCAACAGCGAGATAGATGTTTGGGTAAAGTATTGTGCTAATATCTATTAAGCTCAAAACCTGCCATCTCTACTTTCGATGGACTGGCATTTTTCTTCAAAGTCTTAACACCTAGGATTTTTTATAAGGTGCTTTCAACAGTCTTTTAAAAGAAGAATAAAACTAAGGACCCCCAACTGAACTCCAACTTGAGACAAAGTCAGAATTTTTCTCTGAAAGTTGAGAGGAAGCATGAGTTTGGTGTAGGAAGCACTAACATACAGGGGACCAAAGAGAAGCCCATGGTGGGCCCTGAGTACAGGACCCAACTCCTGGCCCCAAAAAGAAGAGCTACTTGCAGGATGAAGGCCCATCTGAAGGCCTCAGAGATGGTATCAAGATAGGGATGATGGCTGATTTGTCAAGAGGAAATCCCGGCTCCGGCCCTTCTGGACTTTCCGTTGAAACCCCCTGTACCTTATTATTTCGTCTTTTGGCTCTGAAGAGTCCTTGGTGAACCAGTGATTCTTACCAACAAGGATTTCTGGAGTCCCTACACTTAAAAGTCCTATGCTAAGTTCTTGAGTACAAATCTGGCAGTTGGAATAAGCATTGAGTATTGGTGCTATTTCCTGTGCAGGTTTTGCCAGGTGGTAAGTTCCCATTGACCCTCCAACACCTGGCTCAAAAATCCCTTCTCAGAATCCTTCTCCAGTCTGTCCAGGGTGAGGTGCCTCCTCCATTCCCATCACTATCCTGGATTTCCTCCCACGACATAGATTAAGAACAGTGGCTCTCAATTCACATGCAATGTCTGTTCAAGCAACTACCACTGCAACACATGCTAAATGAATACCTGTTTGAGGCAGACTATGTGCTAGTAAAGGCAGGGACCATATTGAGTCACCTTTATTTCTCAAGTGCCTGGCACACCGAGAAGCAGGCCATCTTACGTAGCCACAACACTGTGAAAGAAATAACAACCTAGGAGTTGCTTGATGTCCTCATATCCAAACAAGAGCCCTTGATTCCCACCTCCAAAACATTCTGTTCTCATTTTCATTAAAGAGCACCACTATTGTTCTCATTGTACGGGCCAAAAATCTAGGGCTTGCTCTTAAATTTCTTCCCTCATGTCCCACAGGCACATCATTAGAAATATATTTGAATGTGGATTCTATGTTGAAAGTATACCCTGGACACTCCTACCCACCACCACTACCACCCCAGCCAGCTACAGGCCTTTCCCCTTCTCACCTGGATGCAACAGCCACCTAACTGGTCATTCTGCATGAGTCAGTTGACCTGCCACTCACAGCCAAGATGATCTTTAAGGGTTATCAGATCACATCACCATCCTGCTCAAACCTTCCCTCCCAGAGCTTTCCATCAAATTTAAAACAAAACCCAAATACTTTACATTGGTTTGCAAGGCCAATATGGCCTTGACCACAGTTACCTTTCTGACATCCACATGCCCTTTCCCACCACCCCCCCACCCCCCGCTCCCTCTATGCCAGTCATACTGGCCTTCCCAATGCTTTTGGGATACACCAAATCATCTGTCAACCAGCCTTTCATCCCCTATCGCTGCCTACACTGAAGGTCCAGTGTTCCCTTGCTGTCCCCTGGTTCATGTTCCTCCACTGTACATATCACAGCTCTCTCCCAAGCATCAGTTTCTCTGTTTCTTTCTCATTTGCCTGTCTCCACCTCTAGAATCAAATTTATTGGTAGCAAAGTCTTTTGAAGATCTGTCTCATCAACCATGATATGTCCAGGGTCTAGAACCAAGCACACAGTAGGCACTCAATAAATATGTCTTAAATAACTAAATAAAGAATCCAAGGGGATACAAGCAATTACTGGGAAAGTTCAAAGCTGGGACTTGGGTTTGAAATAAAGACCATGATTACAACTCCCTTACTGACCAGTCACTTTAGCTAGGTGAGTCTCACATGTTATCTTATTTAATCATCCCAATTTTCTAAGGCAGGTTTTACTGTCCCAATTTTTTTTTTTTTGACTTGGAGTCTCACTCTGTCACCCAGACTGGAGTGCAGTGGCATGCTCCCGGCCACCACAGCCTCAACCTGCTGGACTCTGGTGATCCTTTTGCCTCAGCCTTCCAAGTAGCTGGAACTACAGGCACGCGCTACCACACCCAGCTAATTTTTGATTTATCGTAGAGAGGAGGTCTCACCAAGTTGCTCAGGCAGGTTTCGTACCCGCGGGCTCAGGCAATCCACTCACCTCAGTCTCCCAAAGCACAGGATTACAGGCTGAGCCACCGAGCCCAGCTTGTCCCCATTTTTAAGAAACAGAAACAGAGGCTTATTGAGCTTAAGTAACTTGCCAAGACATGCTGAAAAAAAAAATCTAATTGACTCCAGAAAACCCCTATTTTCACTCTACTTTCTGCCTCTAAATAGCTCTTTCCAGGAAATAAAGACTGTACTCCCATGTAGGTAGCTAGGTGGGGATACCCCCTACCACACTAACAGGAAAAATAAGCAGCAGCCTAGTAAGGAACTTCCCGCAGAAGGTGAATACTAAGAAAAGTCAAATAAAACCACTTTTAACAGCCTGCTGAACTCTACCAAGGCACAGCAAGAACAAGTGAGACAGACAAAGCAGTCCAAATATACTGTTACTGCACCCAGAGGGCAAATGTGGATGCAAAAGAAAGAAAAAAAGAAGCAGAAAGAGGGCCAATTCTTGACATCTTCATCTGGACATCCTGGGTATCCCGCCTCAGAGTTGTCCTGTGTCCTTTTAAAAGGACTCCTCTCAGTTGCCTAAGCAGGAGAGCTACTGCAGGGAGTACATGAGGCCATTATTTTTAGAGCTGTAAGCAATC
>NW_007252184.1:523968-609660 GCF_000164805.1 Carlito syrichta | reverse complement strand
CTTCCCTCCAAAGTCACAATGGGAGAGAGAATGTGCTTCCTGATTGTACAGCGCTGGGGAGGCTTGGGCAGGGTGGGGCTCAGCCTGCTTTCATGTGCTTCTCCACGCTAATCAAGCCAGATATTCAGCAGAAATAAACCCCACATCCCAAAATATGCCATTTGTCAGAATCCAGAGCTCACATAAGAGACCTCTCTCTCCAGATCTAAGAAGGATGCATCTCATCACAATAAGCCCTTATAAGGGTAATGATTACCCACCCCAGCACATGCATGCAGGCACACAGCACACACGCCCTCACACACACACACACACACACACACACACCTGGGTTGTTTCACTGGATGATGAACAGTTATGAGTTTCTCCAGAAGGAAGGCTTCTATCCTCCTCACGTATTCCTGACACTTTTCAATCTTTGCACCCGATGATTAAGAAGCTTCAGCCCCGAAAAACAAGCCAGAAGGAACTGCAAACAGCATCACATTCAAAGGATCTGATGTCTTATCTCTGTTGTGACATTTATCTTGGCTTGTGAGGAGGAAAATCACCGTGCAGACCCTCTCTCCTCCTCCCATAGGAAAGGATGCCGTGACAGAGAAAAGCTATCACTCCCAGGCGTACAGCCAGGACACCGGTCTTAACATGGCTTGAAAAATCAGGGACTTCAAAACCCCAATGTCAGTTGTAGGTGCTATACAGCTTGACTCTATCAGAAAAGCCACTGATAATAGGATAAAAAATTAATATAAACTTATAACTCTGAGTCTCTTCATCCTCGGTTAAGCACATGATCCTCCTGGTGCCTCATCTGTAAAATGGGGGTAAAAATTAGGTAGGAGCTTTCAAATATAGCATCATCAGGATATGCATAAACTACGAACATTTTATTTTAGTTTGTAACATATAAGCATGCATTCATTTGGTAATTTTTGGAGATGGGGCTAAGACCTCTTCTCTGGGGACAAGCCCCACTGTCTGAAATTCTACACTGCCTTTCTGACATAAACCACAAAGAAATTGCCAAATGCTTTCATCTTGGGTTTCTTTAAAGTATAAGGGAAACTTAAAAGACATTTGTAAACTAATCAGCGTACAGAAGTCCTTTCATAATTTTCCCATTTTTTTAGTTGTCTTGCCTATATTTTATTTGACTTTTTAAGGCAATTTGTCTTTAGGCTGCTGTTCCAAATCTACAACTTAGTTTCCTAGGGAAACACCCCTTCCCGCACACATATTTCACTACTCTATGTAATAACAAATTACATTATTTAACTATATGATAATGATATACCCCAACAGGCTTGATAAGATTAAGTACACAGTTGAACTAGTAAGATCAGCAATGTCAAATGGTACTAGAAAGTACTAGAAAGTGTGGTACATATACACGATGGATTACTAAGAAGCCATAAAGAAGGACAAAATTATGGATGTCACAGTAATTTGGATGGATTTAGAGTCTATCATACTCTGATCTATAACAGAAACAAACAGAACATGAATACCACATGTTCTCACTTATAAGTGGGTCCTGAACACTTATCACAATACTACAAAAGGGGGGTGGGCAATAGCGGAACACTGCCAAGGGATTGGGGGGGGGTGGCACATAACATCACTAAGCATACCTGATCCTAAATCTGGGGAAAGGAGGACCAGTTGGAAGCCAAACTTCACCTGCACATAGACTATTTAGGTACTGAATTCTGACTGTAACCCCACATCTTTACAATAAAATTTTAAGAAAAGAAAGTACTAGAAAGTAAGCCAATAGCTGGAGACCCTGCACATGGGGGCACTGAACAGTCCTTGAACAAAGGGAATGGAGGAGCCCTCAATTATTGGACTTGTTCTGAAGTAGAGGTGAGTTAAGAATCTTCCACTGAGCACTTGCCTCATGGGATTTTTGAGACCTTAACGAGAAAAAGCACAGGAGGTATTTAGATTCCCAAGCTAGGTATGAAATAAGGGCTTGACAAAAGTTCTTATTATTTATCTTATTGCATTGGTCCATCGCTTTTTCTGTAAACCATGAGTGCTTCTCTGAAATAACCTTCCATGAGCTTCTGATAAAAAGTACACTCCTTTGTATTGGTAGAACACTCTGAAACCAATTTTGGAGCATCTGAGGCTGTGTGAGTGCACTGATGTCTCATGTCCACTGACACAGGTAGAGAAGTGACTGTGACTGTGTCCACTTTACAAGAGATAAGTGAGACCCAGAGGCCCAGAGCCACTGGCCTAACATCTCCAGGAAAGTTGGGAGGGGGAACTCCAAGGAGAATTGAATCTCCCCTCCCTTGTTAGTGCACATTCCCTGAAACTGCTTCTAGAACACATTTGGCTGCTTCTTATCACCTTTATAACCTAAGTATTTAATGGCCTGACGAGATGGATAGAAGCAGACCTTCCCTTGCAATAAAGAAAGGTCATGAGATGGCAGATTTAAAGCATCTCTGAGGACCCTTCAGCAGATCTCTGTCCTTCCACATGAAACATTTCAGCAGCCCTGAGTCTTGATGCCTTGCGCTCTGTTATGGTGTCTTCAAGGCCCCCCCAATCACAGCTCAAGGGAAAAAAAGACTCCCATTGCAGCAACTGAGCCATTACAGAGGAGGATGCAGAAGTGTTACCAGCTAGACCTTGGGGAGGTCACTCAACATTGCTTAGCCTCAGTTAACTGGGAACAAACCTTTCTCTATATTACAGGACTATTTTGAAAATGCATCATTTAAAAAGCCAATGGAAAAGGCCTAGGTAAAACCAGAAATCTTAAGGGAATGAGACAAGATATTCTCCTTAAGTCAAGAAGTACTATACTTTGTTGAGAGTACTGTTACTGCTATTATTAACCAACGTTCACATACCATGCTCTTCAATTTAGCAATAAAAACAGCCAGTGGCAGATTATAGCATTTTCATCTTCATATTATGGGGATAAGTCGAAACTAAAGCAAACAATGTCCACAGAGGTCAGAAAAGTCATTTGAGTTCTTCTGGCCTGGTGGAGGAAAAAGACATCCCTCTTCCTAGATATTCATTATATCAGAAGGCCCCTGATGTTGTATTAGTTCCAGGAACAGACATCAGAAACATACAGGACCAAGACACAGGCACCTGGATGACCACTATCTGCTAGCAAAGGCCTAGAGAGTCCTTTCCCACCTTCTGTGGTATAAAAACCAAGCTCTGCTCCCTCTGATAGGAGCCGCACAAGTGTCCCTAAGCCTCCATCACCTCTAGATTAAATTACTGCAGCACATCTGTATTTTCTATAAAGTTACAATAAGCCAGGAGTTTGAGCCGCCAGGCAACTTAATATATTTTCCTCTAAAGAAAAGAACAAACACAGTTGAAGCAAGTTATACCTGCAATTTTTGAACCAAAGAGACGTGCATATGGGTCAATGTCTCACAACATGAATAAATGCAAAAGGATCAAATTGACCTCCATGGTTACTATGTTATAATTCATGAGGCCTTGTGTCTACAACCAGGAAGGTCTGCAGTATGCAGTCAAGGAGCCAATGAGGCCACAGGACGTAAGAGACACTGCACATTCCAAAGGTCAGGTGTTTACAAAAGCTATTCTCCTACAAATAAAAGAGCCCTGTGTTTGTCAACCTGCTGGTTTGGCTATGTTATTTTTATTTTCTCCAACCAACAATATTCTGAACAAGACCCAATAATAGTTATTTGTTCATTCTTTCATTAACTCATACATTTATGAATCCTCTACAGTATTACTGTACAGTCCCTTTCCCTATCAGTCACTATAAAATCCAGTAGGGCAAAAGATAATTAAAGATAAAATCTCTGTGCAGATAGAAAAGATAGTAGGGTTAGGACAGGGTGCTGAGAAAGCACATGAAAAGATCACCTAGCTCAGTCTTAAAAGTTATGGGGAAAGTTCTAGGACCCATCATGTTCATGCTGAGACTGGAAAGATGAGCACCAAGAAGTTGGATTGAGAGAAGTGTTCAAGCAGAGAGCAATATGCGAAGTCTTAGAACCACAGTTCCCAAACTGTGTGCCAAGGTGCCCCAGAGTAACATTTCAAAATTTCCAGAAGCATAGCAATTCTCAGTTTTTGCCAGCCACAGCCTCAACTACTAGCTCAAGGTACTTCACCATTTCAGCATTAGAATGCACTAATTTCTTTGGTGGCCATACTTCTGCAAAGTTAAATTTTCAAAACTTGCTGTGATAAAAAGCAATAGATCAATGTGTAACAGTCATCCAATCTAATTCCAAGATTTGAGAGATTGTGTAGCACCCAACAGGTACACATATCTCCTAAGTAAAGAACTGTGGTTAGGAGTAAAATAGTATTTTTCTTTTCGGTTTGGGTGTGTTGTTTTTTTTTTGTTTTTTTTGAGTTGGAGTCTCACTCTGTCGCCCAGACTGGAGTGCAGTGGCCGCTCCCGGACACCGCAGCCTCGACCTGCTGGGCTCCGGCGATCCTTCCGCCTCAGCCTTCCAAGTAGCCGGAATTACAAGCATGCACTACCACGCCCGGCTGATTTTGTGATTTTATTGTTGAGATGAGGTCTCGCTGCCCAGGCGGGTCTCGAACCCGCAAGCTCAGGCAATCCACTCACCTCAGCCTCCCAAAGGCGTGGGATTACAGGCTGAGCCACCAAGCCCAGATTGGGTGTGTTCTTGTTAGGACAAAAATGTTTCATAAATGCAACAATTAGGTATTTCATTTGGCTTATGAGCACCACCAGAAAATTACTAAGTTACCAAGAGCACTCCAAAAGGAGAAAATGTGGAATCCTATGGCTGGAGACCAGAGGGAGTAGTACTTGCAGTTAACATAAAACACTGGGATATTACTAAAGCACTGGGGACGAGGTGAGGACTAGTTAAAGAAAATGCTGGAAAAACAGGTAGAGCAGTTTCTAGAGGGCCTTATAAGCAGGTCAAAGAACCTGAACTTCATCCTGAGAACTGAGAGAGCTGTGAGAGAGTTTATTTC
The DNA here is from genome assembly GCF_000164805.1 of Carlito syrichta. Taxonomy (NCBI): domain Eukaryota; kingdom Metazoa; phylum Chordata; class Mammalia; order Primates; family Tarsiidae; genus Carlito; species Carlito syrichta. The sequence goes on along the minus strand of NW_007252184.1, from coordinate 604,677 downwards.
AAACTTCTCTGTGGCAGGAAGTACACAGCATCCGAGTTTTACTGGACTTTCCCTAGGTCTCAGAATGGCTGTGTTTCCCAGCCATTATGCGGATGGATACCATATTGTTGAGTCCGCAGTGAGTCAGATGAAAGCCATCACGAGGCCTCTGCAGATTGGCCTGCAACTGTACCTCATCCGCCACACTGAAGTAAAAACTCTATGTAAAGTGTGAAATACTTTACAAAAGTAGAGTGAAAGCCATTGCCTTACTAGACTCTGGTGTGGCCGTGTGCTGTTAAAGCTATGGCTGTTGCCATGTTTTCTTAAGCTTTGGCCCCCTCCCTCCCTTGGGGAGGTGAATTCCCTTTTTCTCTCTCTCCAATTTACTTTCTAAATAAAGTATATTATCTAACCTAAAAAAAAAAATTATGAGTGAAACAGGGTGTGCAAGGGAATCCAAGAGATAAGCTGCCTGACCTAGAGGCGATAGCAAAATGGTGCCCACTGAAGACTTCTGACCCAAGGAAGTTCTATCAAAAGTGGTACTACCCCCCCCTCTGAGGGACCTGCCAGGGAAGCTGTCTCCAAATAATGCTCCAAGACCACTCGCCTCACACAAGGATTCTATGCAGGATGATAATTCTAACTGCTTTAGATGCATTATCTACCATTTGCATATGTGTGCTTCATACTTCAAAATTAATCAACCTACAGCAAAGTTAAGTCCTACCTCAACCCACCACATGGCAGGCTGATGGTGCCCCCTTCCCTAATTTCACTTCATTGCCAAAGTTTATGCTAGATATAGCTGGGACCACTCATTCTCAAAGCCCTAGCACAACTTTTGGATAGGAAGAGAAAGAGCTAGTGAAATCTGAACCTCTTGACTTCATGAAGTGTTGGATGTGTCCAGTATGCAGAAACAATGTATGTTGTCATTTCTCTAAAGCACCGTTTAAGATTCTTAAGAATGATGAGGATTCTTATCTATATGTGTGATACACTTGACAACAAAGAATGCTAAAAATCTCCTATTTTACATAAAGATGCTTTTTCTTTAAAATTCTATGTTTAAGAGGAATTTCTTATTGGGCATAGAAAAACTTTTATCAATCTAAAGCTACACTGATTATATCACTCAATTTATCTGACAGTTCAAAAGGTTAGAAAATAGGTAGGTATCAGGTAATCAAAAATCACCAAGTCCTCCCCAGGTTTTAGTAAGAAGAAGAACTAAGAGAGGCTGTCCCAGATCAGCAAAAAGAAGAGGAAACAGGTGTCTGACTTGCTCTCATGCTGTCTCTCATATTGGATAGAAAATGGTCAGGGGACCAGGGGCTTTGGCCAGTCCCTAGACCTCCCTCAGAAAAACCAACAGCAAGAAAAGCTACCTATATACAAACCCTTCCACCTCATTTCTCGGGTTTCCAGAAGGAACAAGAGGCACCAAAACCACATGCCCAGCCTCTCCTCCCCACTTCTCTAAGGAAGAGTAGTGATCTGTGTGAAGGACCTTTTTGGACCCCATGATCTGCTGGCCCTGCCTTCTTGTTCTTTAAGGGTCTGCCTGCCTGTAGACAGCTTGTGCCACACGTTTCCAGGAGAGGCCCTGGTGTTGCTCACTATACTGCTAAGTCTGACTAATTTTGATGATGAAATAACTCTACCTGGTTGAGACACAATCTCCAGATGGTTTGACCAAAAAGTGGTATTTTGATCTCTTTCTGCCTGGTCCTGTATCTATCTCTCAATCTGTTCCCATCTCAGATGTGGAAGAGAGTGGTGTTACTTATTGATCTCTAAAACCTCAATGCCAGAATAATCTTAAGAACCAAATAACTAGTGGAGAGGTAAATCTAATATACCCCCAAAGTCATCTGCATCTCCCAAGTATTTATAAAGCACCATTATGTGCAAGACAATATGTCAGGTCCGGGAATATAGTTTTTGCTTGTGTGTTATTTATAGTTCACCAGGAAAACAACTGATTGCCCAAAGAATTATTTAGTTGCAAGTACAATAGATACAGAGTTCTCTGTGAGACTGTATCAAGAGCTTCTGTCTTGGGAAGTGGCCCCACCAGTTGGACAAGCTTGAAACCCAGAACCCCCTTGACCCTGTGCTCTCCCAGCAGGCTCCTGACCGCACCACAGCTAATCCATCCTCAAGTTCTAGCTATTTTGCTTCCCCTATCACTTCTCAGATTCCAGGATTCTTTCCATCCCCACCCATCTTCCAAACTCTCAGCAGGTCTCTCTCTGACTATTGCAACAGCCTTCCAATTTATCCCCTTGTGCCCATTAAAACTTATTTTTAATTACAGTAAAATACACATAACATAAAGCTCACCAGCTTAACCATTTTTCAGTGCAGAGTTCAGTGGCCTTAACCACATTCACATCCCACCACCAATCTCCAGAACTTTTTCATCCTGCTACATTGAAGTTTTATACTCAAAATAAATCCCCGTCCCTCCTCCCCACAGCCCCTGGCAGCCACCATTTTACTTTCTGTCTCTGAATTTGACAACTCTTGAAACCTCCCATAAGTAGAATCATCACATTTCTCCTTTTCTGACTGGTTTTCTTCATATAGCATCACGCCTTGGGCTTGAATCCGCTCTCGTACCCCAGGCTAGTCTCCACACAGTGAGAGCTGTTCAAATACCAGTCTGACCATGTCACCTCTCCATAGGAAAGCCTCTAGTGGCTTTAATTTCTCAAAGGATAAAGACAAAACTCCTTCATATGGCCCAACGCCATGCATACTCAGCCACCAATGACCTCATGGCATAGCATTCCCGGTCTTACTCTCCCAGGTCAGCAAGCTGTCCTATCCGTCTCCCACTGCCAGGCCTATGCCCCATGCTGTTCCAACTGCATGGATCATTCTTCCAGGATCTCTCTGTCCCACTCACTCCTATTCGTTTTTCAGATAAAGGCCTGTGGTCCTCATCCTCTGGGAAGTCTCCCCGGTATGCCTGACATACCCAATGCTTTCACTATGGGCCATTCCTTGCTACAGAAGGGCTTCTTCGTGGAGCTCATTCACAGTAGCATCAAAATCTGCTTGCATGCCTCTCTCTTCTGCTGATGCAAGTTCCAAACAAGGAAAGGGAGTATGTGCTTTTTTATTTCTATTTTATCTGCAGCACCCTGCATACTGGGGTCAGAGAAGAAAAATGTTTGCTTAAAAATTGAGGCCGGGAGCAGAGGCTCATGCTTGTAATCCCAGCACTTTGGGCCAGGGTGGGATGATTACTGGAGCCCAGGAGTTCGAGGCCAACCTGAGAAACAGCAAAACTTCATCTCTACAAAAAATAAAAATAAAAAAATTAGCCAGGCATGGCAGTGCATACCTATAGTCCCAGCTACTTGGGATGCTGAGGTGGAAGGAAAGCCTGAGCCCAGGAGGTTGAGACTGCCCTCAGCTGTGATCATTGTGATCGTGCTACTGTATTCCAGTCTGGGCGACAGAATGAAAAACCCAACTCAACAACAACAGCAAAAAACTGGACACAAGAATAGCACCTGACCTAGAGTGGTTTAGGAAAGGCATGCCTGAAAAAAATGAGCTGTAATCCAGGAACTGACGAACAATAAGAAATTAACAGGGTGTAGACAGGGGCAGAGGACAGGGTGGGGAACGGATGTTTGAGTCATAAGAACAGGCTACAAAAGCACTAGGGTAGAAAAGAGGTTGGTATACTTGGGAAACTGGAAAACAAACAACAATGAAAAAGGACACAACAAAGGTCAACATAAGTAGAGCACAGTAACAAGTGAATCTAAGAGGTAAGCTGCCTGACCTAGAGGCCATGGCAAAATGGTGTTCTCTGAAGACTTCTGCCCTAAGAAAGTTCTATTTTAAGTGGTACTACCCCTCTGAGGGACCAGCCAGAGGAACTGTCTCCAAATAATGCTCCAAGAGCACTCCCCTCCCACAAGAATCCTACACAGGACCATGACCCTAACTGCTGTAGATGCATCGTCTAAATCAACAACCTCAATAGCTCTCCACACTAGGTATTCTCTCCGATTTAGAGGACAGTAAATGAAAGCTAGCACAAGCTAAATAATTAGCTCAAGTTCATTCTGCTGGTAAGTAAAAGGGCCTGATGTTTGGGCAAAAATCTGTCTCCAAAATCCATGGTATTTTTACCAAACCATGGTTCATGTTAAGCCTGGAGTTTTTCCTTTTTTTTTTATGCTTATTTAAATTCTTGTTCCAAAGACAGTTCTATGTTTTTATGCATTGAAGACATTAGCAGTACAAGTTGTAGAGTGATATTTTAGTAACAAAGGATATTTTTGTACAAAACATCAAAAAGTGGCGGATGAAGATTCACTGCTCACTATACTGGCTACAGAGAGAGACTCGGGTCACAGCTCTGCTGCACTTCCCCGGAAGAGGGCAGTTTCCAGAGATAAAACTGGACAGGGAGGAGCCAGTCAGTCACAGGTGGGTGAATCCTCCAAGTGATGTCACCAATCACGTCAAATGGCATGCACGTGACAGAGCATGTCCAATGGATGAAACCAACATGTTACAGATTCAATGGCAAGAAGGAGAAAAAAAAAAAGCTGGCTAGTTTAAGATGTTTTATAACAACAATGAAAGAGAACAGAGAATGGCATCAGACAAGTAAGTGAAAAGCCAAAACACATGATCAAAGACCAAGAAATCTATACAATAAAATTACAAAACCGAATCTACAATAATATCAAGGTGTATACTAAAAGGACACTTTATTAATTCTCATCGACACTGTAAGATACTTGAACAGGGTTTGGCAAACTTCCCATAAAGGTCCAAATACTAAACATTTTAGACTTTGTGGACCATATAGTCTCTGTTGCAACTACTCAACTGCAACATCATAGCTTAAAAGTAGCCCTAGAAAATAGAGATAAAGGGATGTGGCTCTGTTCCCATAAAATTTTACTTACAGACACATGTGGAGAGCAAGATGTAACCTGCAGGCCATAATCTGCCAACCTGTCCTTGAAGGTCAAGGACAAGTCTTCTCATTCCAAAGCAATAGAGCTTAGATATCACACAAAAAGGAAAATTACAATGTTTCCTGAAGTTTATGTAATTTTAATAAAACCCTACTCTATGAAGAATCATTTATCCCCATTTTACAAAAGAAGACACTAGGGCCCAGAGACCTTAAACAATTTGCACAGGGCCACCCCACTCTTAAGTGGCAGAACCAGGATTAGAACTCAGGTGTGTTGAAATGTCAACACTCAGGTTCTTTTCACATTTGCCACTTGGCTAACTGCTTAAGGAAAGAGAAACAACCCTTTAGTGAAAAGGAGGGGAAAGATAATAAAATGATCCTTAAAATGTAACAGCTCCAAATGTGATTTAGTCAGCAATCTTCTGGGAGTAAGGGATAGAAACTCACTCAAACTGACCCAAGGGAAAAGGACAGTTTACCATACACACACAGAAATGGTATAGGAACAAAGTACTCTTAATTCTTATAGAACCAAAAACCCATCAGAAGTCAAGGCAATTATCTCTCCATGTCTAGCTCCATCTCCATCATATCTCTCCCTCTCTCTCACCCCTTCCTCCCTCTTTCTTCTCATTCTCTTTTTCTCTTTTCTCCTCTTCCCCAACCCTCATCAGAAGCCTGAGGGTCTCTCATCTGTGCTTTCCTGGGGGTGGTCTGCAGCATTCTTTTCTACCTGTTGATGTCTTTTCTTGCCCACAGGTGCCTGCCTCTCCAGTTGACATGGAAACAAGGACAACTGCCAGAGTGGTACCACTGCCCCGAGCCAGCCCCTTCTGCTCTGGACCCACACTCTGTGTACCTTTGTCTAATTCTTGAGATGGAGAATCCAACTGGTTACATGCCGGCCCAGGAGTTAGCTATGTGTGTGTAACCAGATGCATTCTTGGTCCAGTCAGCTGTGGCCAGGGATAGAACAGTCCTGTGGTACCAAACATTCAGTAATGTAGGAGGTACAGAAAAAGCCAGTTCTTGAGAAGTGGACATGCACCTCAACATATCTGATGCCAGGAAAAGGGAAAGGACGGCTGGGATCTACAATCTGAGAGAAACAGCAGGGAGCCAAGTGGAATAAAAAATACATTTGTAAAAAAAATTACTTAAAAGAAGCAGGATGTGTTTATTACTCAATTCAGGAATTATCTGCAGGACTTGAAGACAGACCAAATGAAAGTGATAAAAATAATCATATAGATGAGAAACTTAGTATGTAAAACTATGAAATTCCACTTGTGGTGAGGGTTATTATTTTATGGAAAGAAGCACTATTTTGACAGTTGTGGAAAGCTGCCTTTTATCCCTTTAAAGGGCAGAGTGAGAGGGAACAGTACCTGAAGCAGGGGCCCCGTTTGACTTAAAGAAGCTGATCGTAAATTCTAATATGAGTTGTTAACGGATACTGTGAAATACCAGAATAAACAGAGACAACCTCGTACAAATGTACATCACCTGAATGTGTACATAAGACATTTAGTGGAAGAGGGAGGCCTGGCATTACAAAGAATTCCTCATTTTATATGAGATTTCACTATGAAGATGCTAGAATAGGAAATCTCATTATTATCTTTGATTTCTCTGTCCAAATGGTTCTTAGGAGATGAGATGATAAATCTCAGCTCTAGGTCTATTTTCAGCTCCAGCACTAGAACCAACTAATTCTCTCGTTTCTGCTTCCCCAAGCTGACCCAGATATCTCCACATTTCTTAATGACACACTGATATCTGAGGAAAGTGTGGTGATTATGACACATCCTCCACAAATCGAAGCACAGTGCACCATGGAACAGAATCCTTCATAATTACCATGAGGAGGAGGCACATCTGGGACTGTTTTGCCTCGCAACGATCAAGACTCTGTGGTGAGAACAGAGGTGACATTACCATCCAATCACTTTCCTTGATGTCCGTCTAACGAAAGTGTTGACAAATGAAGAAATAGTGTCAATGCATTAGGGCAGTGATTCTTAACTCTGAATGCACAGCAGAATTACTCTTAGAGTTTTGTAAAAAAAAAAAAAAAAAAAAAAATAGATGATCTGAAGTCTCGCCTGAGCCTGTCACTGCTGTCCAGCCTGGGCAAGAGAGTGCAACTTTGATTAAAAAAAAATACACACACAGGACAGATGCCCTGACCCCAAAACCCCAATTCAGTGGGTATGGATTGGGACCCTAGAATCTCTCTAGTGGGTTCTGTCATACAGTCAGCAATGAGAAGCACTGGTTGAGAACCTGCCACATGTAAACAAAGGTACAGAGGCACCTTGGGTAATGAGGCTAGGCAGAGCCATAGCATCACCTTGGGTCAAGAAGCTAGGGTCAGAACTGCCTGCCCAGCAATGGAGTGGGCTCTCTGAAATAGGAGTGACTTACACATCCCAGAGGAGCTCAGGAGCGGGGCTACATACAGAGAGTCCCACTGGAATGACGAAGAGGAAGCCAATTTCTACGTTAGGTGGGAGGAGGGTCTGAATGAACTCAGCGCTTCTTTGAAGCCATGAATCTAAAACTGAAACAGAGACAGCAAGCCCTGAAATGCTGAATGGTGAACTGCTTTAAAGTCCTCCTCGGAAATGGTTTTCCAAGCCAATGCTCAGATCAAATGTGACAGAAGATTCTGAGAGTTCTACTATGTATTTAACTTTATCCTAACATACTTGCCCGTCTCTCTTAGTTATCAGAATTTGCCCCCAGACTCCCCCAGGGTGTTTTAAAAATAAACATTCTCTCCAAAATATCTTCTTGAATTGAATCTACAAACATGTAGTATTTAGCTAACACACAACTGAGCATCCACCTCTTTCTAGGACACTCTTTTCTCAAAGTTCTCCATGGCTTACTCTGTCACTTTCAATAAAGGCTTTGCCCAAATGCCACCTGCTCTGAGACGTGGCTGTTCCACCTCAAACAGCCTCCCACACACCACTGACCATCTGCTTTCCCATTTTTCTTCACAGTACAAACCACTACTTGACATTATATTCCTTGGTCACTATCTCCCCCATTAAAATATAAGCTTCCTGAGATCAAGAAGTCTCGTTTTGCTCACTGCTTCATCTCCAGGATCTAGAACAGTGCCTGATGCAAAGTATTGCCCAAAATATTCACTCCATGAATACTGAATGTGTGAGTCAACCTGCTGTGCGCCAGCCACATTGCTAGCTACAGGGTGTTAAAGATTGAATTGTGTTTCCCTAAAAATTATATGTCGAAGTTCTAACCTCTAGTACCACAGAATGTAAACTTATTTGGAAATTGGGTTGCTGCACATGTAATTGCTTAAGATGAGATTATACTGGAATAGAGAGGATCACGATTCCAATATGACTCATGTACTTATATTAAGGGGAAATTTGGACAGGACAGACAGACACACACAGAGGAAGAACACCATGCCAAGATTGGAGTCATGTTGCCACAAACCAACAAACTACCAGAAGCTGGGACAGAGGTCTAGAACAGATCTTCCCCTAGCATCTGCAGAAGGAGCAAAGTTCTAGCCTTCAGAAACATGACATGATACATTTTTTTTAAAAAACCATTCAGTGTGTGGTAATTTGTTATGGCAGCTTTAGCAAGCTAATACACAGGGATTTCAAATGGAGGAAATTACACTCCAGCCTAAAGGAGCTCAAGGTCCTGATCTGGGCCACTCAAAACCACATGCTGCAGGTCATATATCCAGTTTTAGAAATGGGGTGTTTCCCTTGGAGTCTGAAAACATGGATAAAGGGCACCGAGCACTGGGAGGAAGTGGACAGGTGAGATGACCAATTCCAGGGGAAACACACTCAGATGAATGCAGAGGTACAGGTGTGTTTATTACTAGATAATTCAGTAGTGTCATAACTGAACCCTTCAAATTCAGCATGGGAGGTGGATAGGAAGGGGATGCAGAAGAGACCTCAGATGAACACATCAGTATTGAATGGGATTTATTTTTACAGTAACTATTGGCTAACAGCAGATCTCACTCTGTTCATAACAAGCCTTTGGGAGGGTCGTAAAAAACAATCTCAACAGTTGCACCATCTTCCTGGTTTCCAATGAACAGACTGTTGGCTTTTGGAGAGGGTGAAGCCTGCCCATGAAAGACGCAGATTTTTCTTGTGTCTAGCCAACATAATCCTGGCTTTCAGATATCTCATGGAGACATTACCCAGAAGGCAAATCATTATTTCAACTCAGATATCTTCTCAGAATAATCCCTTGTCATCTACTTTCAAAAAATAAAAAACTAAAAAGATTATGTTGTTGGAAATGTCATCTGCCTGTTATGCAGAAGAGAAATCAAAGTGCTTTTTGTGTTAAATGTGACTATCATCACACTTGAAATCCAGAGTATAAATGTTACTAATACCCTCTGCAATCATCCACCCAGTTATCAGCTGGAGGAGTCTGCAAAGACAGATCCCGATTTCTTAATTTTGCCACTTTTTTTTTTCTTGTTAATTTAAAAATATCACAGTGTTTTAATTGCACTCGATTTAATGTACTATACCTGCCAGTATCAACACACTTCATTATTTACATTGCTGAAAAAGCACTTAAAAATCAAATTGCATAATTTGTACTTGTACATCTTTAAGGTATGTTTATATCTAAAACTGTCAGATAGCTATGGAAGCATTGCTCTGAATATTAAATTTTAACAGGCTATCACCTCAAAACATCTGCAGGGAACAATGTGAATGGGTCATTAGTTATTTGTGTATGAAGTTATTTTAAAAGGCCCTGAAATGTTAATTCATACCCCTAGCTATTAGGAGTAAGGAGTCCAGGGCCTGAATATCAGGGTTCAAACTCCTGGTCTGCTGTTCTTCAACCCATGACTTAAAACTTTCCGGGACTCATCTTCCTTCTCTATTAAGTGGGAATATAATGATGCCTGCCTCATAGAAATGTAGAGAATACTAAAAGAGATTACATATATAAAGCTTTCAGAACAGTGCCTGGCATACAGAAAGCAAAATTTAAGTACTTGCTAAAATATTATTTAAAAAATAATGATAATAAAAAACATAAAATTATAATGTATTACTATATACTATGTAATAGTTATACAAGATATATAAATATTCTATATTATGCATATTAATATATAAAATTAATAATTACCATTTGTATGATAACAATAATGATCATTCATTCACTCTACATTAATGTGATCAAATCACCCAAATCGCTCCAAAATTTCTCTTTGTCACTGCTATGTCTCAAATGGAACAGTGGGTGAGTTGTCCCGTGTTTTCTAAAAGTGCTAATCTGGAATTTTCACTTTGATAATAACCATTTGACAAATTTACAGAATCATATTCAGAGTCCTCTGCATACTATCTTTTAGTGAAGCCCAATGTCACAGCCCACTCTGCAGTATGCCTATGGTCATGTCAGCCCCAGGCTATACCCACTGCCTTAACTGTCCCAGGTTAATGGAAAGAGAACTAAGAAAGACTAGATACATAAATGATGCAGTTATGCCATGCAAAGGCCCAGAACCTGGTGGAAAGTGGCTGGCTGCTCTCTGGAAAAGAGGAAAGTGATAGAAAATAGAGCTGTGGTGTGGTATGTGGGCCTTCTGAATTCTATGCCACAGGGATCCATCCCATATACATGCTGGGAGAGCCACCTGATATGGTAAAAGGTTGATCATTTCAACTTTGATAGTTCTGTAGTTTTGTTAGAATTTATAATATAGAGGCGGAAGTCGAGGCTGCAGTGGCCAGGAGCATGCCACTGTACTCAGGCCTAGGTGACAGAGTGAGACTCCAACTCAAAAAAAAAAAAAAAAAAGAATTTATAATATAAATCTGTTGTCTTCTCATAATTTATTCAGGCTATCTCTATATGGAGGTTGCATCAAATTGTACATTTGAGCAATGCTAAAATGAAAGTAATTTATGTCTACACAAGAGTCTATGAAAATTGTACTCTTTGGAAAAGGGATTGCAAGATACTAAAGTCAAAGAAGTTTAGCCTAAATGACCTGTGGTCAGGCCGCGGCCTCTCTCCTGTTCTCTCACCCTTTCCACCTCTTATCCTTCACCAGGACACCTCAGGCTCTTCCCTATGACCCAGGTTGCTACTCTTCACTCACGTGGGAAATTCTTATTCAACTCTCAAGTCCTTTTCAACACACGTCCATGAGAAGTCTTCCGGATTCTGTTGCCCTCACTCTCATCCATTTCAGCAATAATCTCTTTATGTAAAACCCTTTCTCATCACATCTGAGTTCTTGGCAAACAGTAGGTACCTTGAAATCAGGAACCTCGCATCTCTAGCAGCTGGTTGGCATCCAGAAGAAGTTTGGTAAAACAAACAGGAAAAAAAACAAAAAGCCCCTTTAAAAGATGGCCAAAAGACATAAATAAACACTTCTCAAAAGAAGGTACGGCAGCCAGCAAACACCAGAAAAAGTGCTCAGTCTCACTAATCATCAGAGAAATTCAAATCAAAACCACACTGAGATACCACCTAGCCCAAGTAAAAATGACCATCATTAATAAAACAAAAAACAACAGATGCTGGCAAGGATGTAGAGAAAAGGGAACACTTCTACACTGCTGGTGGGAATGCAAACTAGTTCAACTTCTATGGAAAACAGTGTGCCGATTTCTAAAAGAACTAGAAATTGACCTTCCTTATGACCCAGCAATCCTGGGATATACCCAGAAGAACTCAAATCCTGGAATATACCCAGAAGAACTCAAATATATTCCAATCCTGGAATATACCCAGAAGAACTCAAATCATTCTACAGAAAAGATACCTGCACATGTATGTGTCTTGCAGCACTATTCACAATGGGAAAAACATAGAACCAACCGTGCTATCCATCGAAACTGGACTAGATTTAAAAATGCGGTCTATACACATGATGGAATGTGACACAGCCATAAAGAAGGACAAACATATAGACTTGGCAGCAACTTGGATGGATTTAGAGTCTATAATACTCAGTGTTCTATCACAAAGAACTGAGTATCACATATTCTCACTCTTAAGCGGACCTTGAACATTTACCTTAATACTACGAGAAAGAGACTGGCAATAGGACACTGTCGAGTGGGGGGTGGGAGGAGGAACACAACATCAATAAGGGTCCCTGATCTCAAACCAGGCAAAGTGGGGACCAAGGGGAAGCCAAAACTTCACCTGTATGATGACCACTTGTATACCTAGTCCTGAATTGCACTCCCTATCTTTAAAAAAATAATAACACACTTCTGAGTATGTCACCTACTGGGATCTACGCACTCTGCTGCATCCTTGCTACTATGCTATCTGAACCCAAAGGAAAATCTGAGGTGTGGTGTTATTTACTGAGGCTCAGGAGGCCAATCCTTAGCCCAAGGCCACACTGACAGTAGACAGTGGAGGCAGCAGTCCCACCCCAAGTTTCCTGGCTCCAGGCTACTTTGTAATAATAACAACAATGATAATGATGACAATGACAGAAATAATAATAGGTAACATATACTGAAGGGCTCCTATATGACACATACTGTTCTAAGCACTTTGCATTTTTAATTAATTTTATCATTATAATACCATAAGGTATATATTATTATCTTCTGTGATGATAAATTTTATGTCAATTTGACTGGGCCATGGAGTGACGTTTTGTTAAATATTGTTCTAGGCGTGCCTGAGTTTCTGGATGAAATTAACATTGAATTGATAGACTGAGGAAAGGATACTGCCCTCCCGATCCAAACAACTCAAGATCTGACTAGGACAGAAGGCTGAGTAAGAAGGAACACTGTGCCTGCCTTGCTGGCTGAGCTGGGACATTGGTCTCTTCCTGTCTTTAAACTCAAACTGAAACACCGCTCTTCTTAGGTTTTGGGCCTGCCAGCCTTTAGATGGGAACTACACCTTCAGTCCTCTTGGGTCTCCAGTTTGTATATTGAAGACTTTCAGACTTCTTAGCCTCTGTAATAATGAGAGCCAATTCCTTACAACAAATGTCTTTATATATTATGTATAACAGAACTACTAAGAAGGAAGGGAGGAAGGGAAGGACTTGCTGCCAAGTCTATATGTTTGTCCTTCTTTATGGCTGTGTCACATTCCATCATGTGTATAGACTGCATTTTTAAATCTAGTCCAGTTTCGATGGATGGCATGGTTGGTTCTGTTTTTCCCATTGTGAATAGTGCTGCAAGACACATACATGTGCAGGTATCTTTTCTGTAGAATGATTTGAGTTCTTCTGGGTATATTCCAGGATTGGAATATATTTGAGTTCTTCTGGGTATATTCCAGGATTTGAGTTCTTCTGGGTATATCCCAGGATTGCTGGGTCATAAGGAAGGTCAATTTCTAGTTCTTTTAGAAATCGGCACACTGTTTTCCATAGAAGTTGAACTAGTTTGCATTCCCACCAGCAGTGTACAAGTGTTCCCTTTTCTCTACATCCTTGCCAGCATCTGTTGTTTTTTGTTTTATTAATGATATGGTCATTTTTACTTGGGCTAGGTGGTATCTCAGTGTGGTTTTGAACAGAAAAGATAATCCTTTTCAGAAGAACAGAAAAGATAATCCTGTTTCTCTGGAGAATTATGACTAACACATCTTCACTTTTAGAGGTGAGGGAAACTGAGGAACAGAATGGTTAGGAAATGTGCCAAAGTCACACAGGTACTAAACAGTGGAAACAGTATTTGAATCCTGCCAGTCTGGGTCCATGCCTTCTCTTCCCAATAGACTGACTAGACACCACTAGTATACCCTCTCCAGAGCCCTCGATGAAGAAGTCAGCTTGGGTTCAGAAGTACCAGAATGGACCCGGAAGTGTACTGTAGGTAAAACACCAACAGAGTCTAGCCCACAGCGGCTATCTTGGTATCACCAGAGGTGGTAGGAATAGCAGTAACAACAGCAAGACTGCCCTAGTCTGAAGACTGACATCCAGGAGGGCGGGAAGGTGCTGGGAGTAAACCATTCTGAGATACTAACATAGCAGTTTTACGGTGAGAAGCTCTTTAATAAGACATGAAGCAAGATTTAGTACCAAATGTGCTTGCTCTTAAGTCAGCAACATCAGAAATCATCACAGGCTGTACACCCGGTGAATGTGAAATGTGTTTGGGGAAGGAGGAAGGAGTGTGATTGTACAACACCTCCCTCCGGAATGCCTTCTCTTTGGCATCTACTCCCTCCTCTGCCCTCGCTCCTCACCAGCAACAACTCGACAACAAATTTATAGAAAACGTAAGAGAAACATGATACAATTATCAAGGCCAATGGGAGAGTAAGGACCCAGAGACAGGCTTCGGGCTGCTAATGTGTTTTATGCCACTCACCCCCTGGCTCCCACAAGCCATGACCTCCCTCAAGACTGATAGAAGATTCTGCAGCAGTCACCCTGAGAACCTTTACTTTGAGGACAAATCTGGTGTTTCACTGGCATCCTGAGTAGCCCTGCCTATTAGCAAGGGGGTGTCCCATTTAGGAAGAGTCAGTCCTGCCTATAACCTCATGAGGAACTGAAGAAATTCAGAGCCTAGCTCATTAGGGCTCACTGTGTATATAACGATGAGTTCCTTATCAGGACTTCAGGCGAAGGTAGTCTTGCTGCTTATACTACCACCACTGGTGAGACTAAGATAGCAAAGAAAAGTGTTGCCAAGTCAACTAAAGTGTAGCTGAGAAGTCAAGAACTCATTCTCAAACTCAACCCAGGGTGTTGCCCCAACCCCATTTGCCGTCCTACAGTGATGTTCTTCCCTCATTTCCCACACTTTTCCAACCAAGGCTCTTGACATTTCACTTCACTTCTTCAAGGTGCCAAGGCTCTAGGTCCATTGCTTTCATTCTGAGGTCTTCCAGGTGTGGGGTGAAACCAGCAGGCACAGACCAACCATACTACTGCAAGCTCCTATATTAGAGGTTAGGAGGGTAGAAATGGGGCAGAAACATAGCCTATCAGTGCCTGTCCTACACTGTATACACAGGGAGAGGATAAGAGTTTCTGGTCAAGGTAACAGTGGGGTGGGGGGAGTGGCAGAGGCTCTGGAGATAAGAGGGTAGAGAGAGGCAGCGCAATGGGAACATGGATACTTTGACACTGGGTGGCATGCTGAACAAATGCCAGGGGCATTAATATGCAAAAGAAATCCCTGCCACCCTGCCTGAAACACTGAATGCAGGTTCTCCGGGGGGTACCTATTAAAGCACATGGAAATTCCTGAAAACATGACTATGAGGGACATTTGTTATCAAACTGTATCCAACTGGCATCCGTAATACCCAAATTATGGAATCCAGGCATACCTATCGGGAGCATTTGGGAGACAGGGCGTCCTGTTTGGCATAATTAAGGCAAAGTCATGTAGCAACTCTGAAGGCAGATGAAGAAATAATGGCATCTGAATCAACTATGGCTTTGTTAAAATGCAGATTCCTGGGCTAGACCCCCTATCTGACTGAACCAGAATCATAGGCATAGGGTTCAGGAATATCCACTTCTAACAAACTCCCCAGATGATTTTTATTCTCACTAAGGTCTGAGAACATAGCTGCTTAAGGTTCTGGAATCAGACAGAACTGGGTTCTAATTCTGGCATTTAGGACTGAAACAACTCTACACGATGTCCTCTCATCTAAACATTATTCCTATGAAGGGATGACTATGGGTCTGGGAAACTCATGTGCCCACAGAACTTTAGGGAACAAAGAAATAACCTTGACACCATAAAGCAAATACAGTAGGATGCACACTATACTATCACTGAGACTTGATTTTCTTGGCTGTAAAATATGGACAATCACAGCACAATCCCACCTGGTCACATAAGGCTCAAATAACAGACAAACATGGAGAGCAATTAGCAAAGGATGTGGCACAGGACAAGTGCTCAAAAACGATGAATTTACAATAGTATTTATCAACTCATCTATACATAAATTTATAAATTATGCATGTAAACTTATTGAGAGTAAAAACAAATGTAGCAAAATGTAGCAAATTAAATCAGCCAGCTGTCTTTTCTTGTGGGCACCTGAATCTTCAACCCATCAAGAGGTATATGGGTTGGGCTCAGGGAAATAGGTGACTACTTGGTGTATTGCTGACCAGACTATGAGACTTTCAAAGTTCCTCCCCATAAACTACAGCCCTGGCTCCCCTCTTTCCCTGGTACATACAATCCATTACCAAGTCATGTAGGCATCACAATATGTCCCAAATCCAAACACTTCTCACAAGCACTTCTCAGCATATCCGCTTGGCCCACCATGGCCTGGATCAGCCCTGCCTCTGTCTTGGTGACCACAGAGGCCTCCCCTCCTAATGCCCTGACTGCATTTTTCCTTCCAGCTAATGCTCTCTCTGCACAGCAGGTCCCTGCTCAGAGGATATCAATGTAGGGTTGCCAGATTTAGCAAATCAAAACGTAGGGCAGTCAAGTATGTCCAAACTAAACAATTACCTGTAGTTTACCTGAAATTCACATTTAACTGTCCACTTTTTTTTTTTTTATCTAGCAACTCTATGTCAGTGGCTTCCTACTGTACTTGGAACAAAACTCCTTATAAGTATCCCTGAGGCCTTGGTGTTATAATAACCCACACCTCCTATTAATTGGCATTAGCCTAACTCTCTGTCCTCATCTTTTTCTCCTTGCTGTCCCGTGATCACACCAATCTTGCCCTGTCTCAGAATTGCTGCACTTGCTGTTCCTTCCATGCAGAAGGCTGTTCCCTCAGATCTTTGCTTGGCTTCTGCCATCACACTTCACTGAGGCCTCTGCCCCAAGATGCTCTCATCAAGGAAGTCTTCCCCGACCTGCTAAAACCTCACTCCTCACCCAGGCCCTCGGTCTCCATCTCTTTACCTTGCTTTTTGCTTTTTTTTTCCCCAATAACACTCTTCACTAGCTGACTGAATAAAGTACTTATCCATTTTCCTTACTACAAAGTAAGTTTTAGGAGGGCAAAGGCTGTATCTGCCTTGGTCATTAATGCAACTCTAGAACTGAAGACAACGAATGGCCCACAGTAGGTGCAAAATAAATATGTTGAATGAATGAATGTTTCAGGAGGCATCGCATTCCTAACTGCTCAAGAGAGCCGTGCCAGAAGTTGTGCCAGCCTGACACACCCCAGCAGGTGTTGTTGACTTCTCAGTTACACTGCATGCTGCGAGAAGGGTGGTAAGATGGGAGGAGAAGAGAAGCACTCGGGCTGACATTCCCTCTCACGTGGAAGACGGGGGTGGGGGGAGGTAGAAAAAGAATCTATCATTCTCAGGTAGGCCCAGTGCCAACGTGAGCGCTTCCCACTTAAAAAGTGAAAATACCCCAATACTAATTTTTGACCTATTCTTCCTCTACTGGGGTCCTCACTCACCTTCTCTTTTGATGGTAAATATAACACAACATCACATCTACTGAGACCTTCCATCTGCTCATTCTCTCCTAAGATTCACCACAAGCCCACAAGGAAAGTATTCCTGTCTTCATTCTTCTGGAGAGGTAAAGAAACCTGCCTAAGATATCACAGCCAGTAAGTAACAGTGTCAGGATTTAA
Source organism: Carlito syrichta (assembly GCF_000164805.1). Classification (NCBI taxonomy): domain Eukaryota; kingdom Metazoa; phylum Chordata; class Mammalia; order Primates; family Tarsiidae; genus Carlito; species Carlito syrichta. The sequence goes on along the minus strand of NW_007252184.1, from coordinate 587,141 downwards.
ATGCAGCAAAACAGAGCTCATGAAATATACCAACCCTGGTGCCAGGCTGCCGGGGATGAAACCTAGCCCCGATGCCTTCTCTCCCTCAAGGTCCAGCTGTAAAGTAGAATGCTCCTGTCTCACAGAGCTGTGGAGGAGATTAAATAGGTGAGTACTCACTTTCTGGGAAGAGTGCTTATGTAGGAAGCAGTACCAAAGCACTCACCATTACTTGAAGCTCAGATTTTCAGAGTCCAAACGCCTTGCACTTTGCATTGTTTTGAATCCAGACCTCCAAGAGCCGTGCCCCTTCAGCTTCCTCCCTGGCCATATCACCTTCCTCTCTGATTCTTGTTCTCCTTTTCTTCAAGGGGAGGGAGGTGGCCTTGTGGTCATGAAGCCTCCCATCCTGACCAATTGCACCATCTGTGATCTGTTTACTACATCCACTTTTGATTGGAAGGGAGCACTGATTGGTCCTGGTGACCCCTTACCACCTCCTTGACTTTTCCACCACCCCTAAACCTCCTTCAGTGACTGCCCCAGCACTGGCCCTAGCTTTGCAAAGTTTTATGTTTTTCCCGAGCACATATCCAAATGTAAAACACTACATTAAGCACCAAGCCCTGGTTTAGAGCTTCAAGCCAGTAAATTAAAACTTATAGTTCCCACAGTAACCATCTCTCTTCCTACTGTGCACATATTTAGAACTGTGTGATACTGTATGGGCTGACAAATTTACTGCCTGTGTGTGTGTGTGTGTGTGTATGTGTGTGTATGCATGCGCACGCATGTTTGTCAGGATGGCTAAGTAATGAGAAGTAAAAAAATCCATCTTAGAACTTTTCTGACTTTGGGGAGGTTAAGTTCTCAGCAGCAGCGCAGCACTGTTGTTCTAGCAGGAATAAAGCCTGAGTGCACCCTGATGAATGTTCAGGGAGCATCGCTCCATCTACTGGTACCTGTGCACGTGATGGAGTGAGACGACTAGACCAGCAGGGTCCCCTGTGTTAATGCAACAGTCTTGGGGGCCGACTTCAACCCCTGCTGGAGTTTTGGGACTTGGTTTGGCAAGTATCAAGATCAATCAAGAGGGAGAGAGACAAATGAGGAGGCAAAAGGGCAAAAAATAAAAGGAACAACAGCAAACAGGCATGAAGCAAAGTCAGGAGAGGAGAGATTTGGGGAGTACAAAAAGAAAACAAAAAGGAAGTCAATACTGAGAAGAGGGAATATACTGGGGAGACCAAGAAGCAGAAAAGACAAAAAGGAGAGGTGGGTGAAATCCTTCAAAGCAGTAAGTAGAAATGTAAAGAGAAGGAAAATGAAAAAAAGAGGATAATTAAAATGAACAGAAAATGACATGAAGAAGGAACCTTTTAGATACTTATAACATGCATTGTCACAATGCACGCTGGAGAACATCATTCCTCGATGACCACTGAACGTGAGTGGTCAAAACTCTGTGCAACTGCTTTCCCAAGTCCAGCCCCCATCTCCCCATGCCCTAGGTGCTTCCATCAGGAATCCTGTCCAGGTGTGAAGCCGGAAAGCCAGTACTCTGGATCTAGGCAGCCGTGAGATCAAACCTGTGCTTCACCTGGTCATAGCTATGTCACCTTCAGCAAGGTAGTTAATCTTTCTCAGCCTCAGCTTCCTCTTTCATAAACTGAAGGCAACAGCCCCCAAGTCATGGGCTGTCCTGAGGTCAGCGCACACACGAAGAACCAGCAGGTATACTTTGTAAACGTAGTGATCACCACTGATATTCAACCCTCCCACCAACCAGGTGTCTGCATCCCCAGGTAACACTGGAAAAAGGTGCCACTTGAGCTCACACTCCCAATAATCAACAGGAGGCAGAATTCAAACAAACCCCATGCTCCTTAGACCATGGGGGAAAGGAATGAAGGAGAGGTACATGGGAAAGAGAGAAGAAAAGAAAAGGAGAAAGACCGTTCCCTGTTTGGTGAGAGGAGACAGAGTGAGAAGCTAAAGAGACCCGAGAACAGAGAAAGGAGAAAAGAAAAAAGGAAGAGAACGAGAGATCCCGAGGCACCCCCTGCCAAAGGCAGCCAAGGTGGAGGCTGGCTTTGAGGCCATTTCCCTCTGGCACCATGGGCCCCCCTAGCCAGTCAAGCCAGCACAGGTACTACAGCTGCCACCTCCCCTGGTCCCTTCCCATGGTTCTGCCCATACACACCTGTCCATCACTCCATTCAGCAACCATCTGGGTTCACCCAGCACTGCACAGCCACTGCAGAGCCACCACCCAGCACAGAGCAGGTACTCATGGGGACCCTGCCCTGGAGCCTCCTCAGCAAGGCTGCCAGTCCTTCCTAGTTCCAGAACCTACATCAGAACAGGTGGGGCAGCAGGCCCAAAGCCCTTGCCTCAGGAGGGCCCTGAGCTGACTGTGCAGCCCAGTGAACAAATCATCCTTGGCTTGAGAGCAGTGCAAATTTGCTATGAACATCACTGAAACAAAATAAATATAGAAACTCCACGAAGGCTCCGTACAACTGCTTTCCAAAGTCCAGCCACGTGCTGTAAACAGATGTGGAGGCAACTGCGACTGCAAAATGTTAATCCAATTGACATTTTAAGGGAGGGAGGAGAAGAGGTTTGCTGGTCAGGAAGAACGGCTCTGCCCATCTCTAAGAGATGGGAGGGAGGAGGGAATTAAAAATAGATTTGTTGTCGCCCGAACACTACAAGCTATGCACACGACATTGATCACAGAAAGAATAAGCAAGGCAGAATATCGGACACACTGGCACCAGTGGGCTCATTTCTCACCAGCAAGTATTGACTGTGCAGTAAGAAACCTTGCAAACCCAAGACTGGAATATAGCTCTCCACAGGACAGGAGACAAGTCAGTCATCAAGCAGAGCGCTTGCCTCTCTGTGCACATCCATATGTCTCTATACAGACTTGGACATAAACATTTGCTAAGCTCCATTAATCTCCCCTGAGTTTCCCAGCATGTCCTGGTCCATCATGCCTGATTCTAATAAGCGTTTGCAAAGGCCACCACTCCTCTTACCAATTAGCTTCCTCCCCCATCTGGTCTGGGTAAGTTCTCTCAATGGCTCTCACCTGAAGATAATGGAAGATCCTTGAGGAAGCCTTGACCTGGGAGGGGTGATCCCAATCTTCTCCTGTCCGCTCCCTGGACCCCCCCAGGGGAGCAGTTCCCTTCCCCCCTCTACACCCGCTATTTTTTCTCTTCAAAGAAAAGGAGGGTTACAATACTTGTAATATGCTTTAAAAGACAAGCACCTCCTTTATTTCAATAATTTGTTCCTAAAAATAAAAATAAAATGTTTCGTGGCAAAAAGCTACCATGGAACCAATTTCAGTGGGAAAAATTATAATAAAAATTATAGGGCCTAGCCTGGTGGCTTGAAATCCCAGCACTTTGCGGGGCTGAGTTCAAGACCAGCTGGAACAACATAGTGAGACCCAGTCTTTACAAAAAAAATTTTTAGAAATTAGCCAGGCACAGAGGTTCATGTTTACAGTCCCAGCTACTCAGGAGGATCACATGAACCCAGGAGTTCATGGATATAGTGAGCTATGTCTACACCACTGTACTCCTGCGGGGGTGACAGAGGACCCTGTCTCTAAAAAATATATTTTTTTAAATTGTTGATTATAATTACAAATTATAATGCATTGTATGTTAACCCAGTTGCCCACTGACCCTCCAAATTAATGTCCAAACATGAAAACAGCATAAAACACCTGTACGTGAGGGATGTGAAATGCTTAAGACACTGCTTCCTGATCACAAAACTATTCATGAGGCTGCCAGCCAATAGCTGCCATGCACACAGTAACACAGCCTTTTTCAGTTCCAGAAACATCTTAGATCCTCATCCCCACCCCCACCACCGATGCTTGGGGTTTCCCAAAATTTCTACACGATTCCCTTTTAATCAAGTTGATCACTCAGAAAAAGAAAAAAGAAAAAAGAAAAAAGTCTACATATGATTTTGATGTTCTACCAATTGTATCAGCCTGTAACTCAATACTTATCAAACACATTATTTTGTTCAAAGTATTGCATTAATTTTTTGCAATGTAAATCTAAATTTCTCTATGTAAACATTGTTCTAAAAATGTGTTAGGAGATGTATATATTTTAAGAAGTTTGAGTGTAAAAAAAAAAAAAGAGGCATCAGCATTGTTTACACTAGATAAAAGGTGGGAAAAAATCCACATCTCCATCTACAGATGAAGAGATGAGCATGTGTGGTATAGACATACAACAGTATGTTATTCAGTCTTTAAAAAAGGAAATTCTGATGCATGCTACCGGGTAGACAGACCTTAAAGACATTGTGCTAAGTGAAATAAGCCAGACATAAAAGGACAAATATATGATCCACCTATATGAGGTATCTAAAGTAGTCAAATTCATAGAAACAGAACATAAAACAGAGGTCACCAGGGGTTGGGGGTAGGAGGTAAGGAAGAGTTATTTCTCAATGAGTACAGAGCTTCTGTTTGAGGTTGTGAAACCTTTCTGGAAATGGATAGGGGTGGTGGCTGTACAACATTATGAATGTACTTAATGCCACTTAAGTGCACACTTAAGAACAGTTAAAATGGTAAATTCAATATTATGTATGTTTCACCACAATTAAAACAAGCAAGAGTCATTCTACTAGGAAAATCTGAACCCAGAAACATACCATGGGGTGTGCCTGTAAAGACTGTAGCATCATGTGTATCTTAGCCAGGTTGTGCTACAACCCAAGTGTAGTTAGTTACTATTTTAATCACGGATAGACACTGGGGACAAGGGTAGTATCTGCTAACATTATTTGAGATGGGCTATATTCCTAAAGTGACTCTGTTATCATTGTCTTGATCTAGTGAATTCGGTATAGGTTTTTTTTGGTGACATCAGCAGCTTCTCAAATGGCATGCTGAATTTTAGAGAGGAGCTCTCATTGGTGAGATAAAATGCTACCAAAAATGTGGACTGGCTGAAATACTTTAGAGATATTCTTTTCAAAACACAGAATAAAAATCTAGAGAGGGTGACATCAACATTCTTAGCAATGGTGTCTGAGAGATGATCCCAAGTTGCCCTGTGTCTAGCTGCTGCCTAGGAGGAATTGTTTGCCTGATGACAACTATTAGGGTGACGGCAATGGTCCCCGTCACAGTGTCATGCCTGCTTCTAGTGAACTTTTCTGCAAGATGATGATCAGAATATCTGAAAAGACAGAGAGCAGAGACATGGATATTTTTAAGATTGCCTGAATCATCTTGTGCCTATTAATGACTGTTTGTTCAATAGATGTCTCTTTGCATGGCAGAATCTGGCATAAAAAATAAAATTTTTTTTCATCATAACATGATGTGGTTGTGGTATGAGGTTCTTCCACCTCAAACTTCTTGGCCACTATTACCTGCAAATACAGCTAAGAGTTGTGCATGACCAAACTGATTTAGGTAAATTCACAAAAAGAAGGAAGGGAGGGAGGAGATTAGGTAGTCCCCTGGTCTCTTCCAACTATAAAAGTATACATTTAACCTTACAAAAGAAATGGCTAGTAGTAGTATTTTCATAGCCAGTACTGGCTTGGTGGGGAGGGGGGAAGGACGAGGAGATTACAGAAATCAGAGTAACTATCTTTACAAAGTAAGAGAAATAGATTAATTAAGCACTTGGTGGACATCTTCAGCGAATGGGTACTATATCCAGACTATATCCCCAACCCCTGCCATTTCAGTTCCCTAAATTTTGAATTCCGTGGATTTTCTATCCAATTCAGCAAAAATCACCTAGACACCTAAACCAATGACCAGACAGTTGGGGTGACCTTCTTAACAACCAACAGCTTGATGCAGAAGAGGAAGGGACCGTGCATCCTATAATTTTTTCACCTAACATTTTATTATGAGAAATTCCAAACACACAGTAAAGTTGAAAAAATGTTACAGTGAATATGCATATACAACCATTCTTGCACTGCACCATTCACATCTCACCATACTTGCTTTATCACACCAATCTCTCCCTTTATCCATCCACCAGCTCATCTTTGTTTTCTTTATGCAGCTCAAAACAGTAAGTTCCTCAGTAGTGCATCACTCTCTAGGCATGTTAGAAGATATATCATTAACCAGGATTCAACAGTGTATACAGGGTTGTTTTCTCTTTCTTTTTTTTTTTTTGGCCATGAAGGTACACAAAATGAAATGCACAAACCACTGGGCAAGTTTTGCCAAAGGTATACACTGCATAACTCAAGCCCCTTCCTAGTCAGTCTCTGCCCCTAACAGGCAACCACTTTTCTGATTTAGTTTCATTATAGGTTGGTTCTTCCTCTCCCAGAACTCCATTCACTTAGAATCTTGTACTCTTTTGGGTAAACCTTCTTTCGCAGCATTTCGTCTATTTTTTTCGTTGCCACTTCACAGCAATTTCATCCAAGTTTTGCAATTCATCCATGTTGTTGCATGTATCAGTTGTCTGTTTCTATTTCTTGTCCAGTGAGTGGTACACCATTGTGTTAATATACCACAAGCTATTTATCTGTTTTCTCAATGAGGGACACCTGGACTGTTTCCACAGTAACAATTTTCATAGTTCTGCAATAACTACAACTGCAACTGAAGGGTCGCAGGATAGATATCCAGTTTTATGATAAACCACCAGATCTTTCTTTAAGGGCGATGAACCATCTTATACTTCCACCAGCAATGTGTTGAGAGTCCTGGTTGCACCACATCCTTGCCAAAATTTAAAACTGTCAGTTTTGCTTTACTTTAATTTTAGCCGTGCTGGTGGGTTTGTAGGGGCCTCTCATTGTGGCTGTACCTGCCTTACCATGGGTTATGTGAACATTTTTTAGAATTCCATTTTCATTTACCTATGGTGGTTTTTAAGGCATCTCTTTGTATAGCTCTCTGAGTAGCAGCTCTGGGTATTACATTATATATGCATCATTCATCAAAGTCTACTGGGGCTGACATTTTACCAGTCGGAGTGAAGCACAGAAAACTTCACTCTCATTGCCTCTCTTTACCCTCTCCCATTTACGATAAGATTGCCTTAAATGTTTCCCCTACATACTTTGAGAGCCACATTAGACACTTTCCAAGCTCCTTTCCATCTCGGACTCCTGCTGAGAAACGTAGTTTCCAGCAAGCAACACACCTGCATGAGATCAGAAGCAAACATGAACTTGAAGAGATGGGGGCTGCTCTTGGGGGCTTGCTTCTGCTGTTTTCTGGCAAGGTATTTTTTCCTTTCTGAGGCAGCTCCAGTGCCCTGAGTCAGTCCCACTCTTCTTGAATATCAAAAAGTATGGTTCCTGTCCTGTTTGTACAGACCTCAACAGTTGTGGCAGGATCTTTAGGTGAGGAGATCTCCTGTGGCTTCTTGACCATGGTTTTCTTGGTGGTCTGGTTCTGTGTGGCTCTGGTCTCTCTTAGAATTCTGAAAGGCACTTGAGAATAGCAATAAATCCTTTTGTGTTTAAGCTCATGCATTCTCTTGTCTGTAACTGAACTCTGGTGGTTCCAGTCCCACAGCTAATTACTGGCATAGCTGGGATCAAAACTCAGATCTCTGTTCTTTCTTCTGCAGTGGGCTGTTAGAGTCTTTCTCTCAACAATGTTCTTCAAAGAAGAAAGAGTTGAAAAGTCTCACATTCTATTTTGAGAATATGCACTGAGAATGAAACGTGTATACTCTTCTGTCGGCTCCTTCCCAACCTACATGTGTGGTTATCTTCACCTGGGTGGGTTAAACCACTGCTCAGGAATCAGACACTGGGGTATTTCTTAGGCATCACAATGGTGACATAAATTAGCATATTTTTCTGCTGTGCCTTGCTACCGGAGCTGAATTGATCAAGACGGTTGTTTCTTAAAAGAAGCACTACAGTGTGAGAAATCACTACAGTGGTTTCTCACACTTAACTGCATGTGGACAAACGCTTAACTTGGAACTCAAAGATCTGGATGATTCTACTCAGCTACATCCTGGCTTGGGTCGTTCATCAAGGCTTTACAGAGTTCCTTCTCATCCAGTCCAACTGGTTTCTCTGCTTTTCCTCAAGCAAGACAAGCACATTTCTGGTCACGGGACCTGTGCACTTGTGAGGCCCTCTGAATGGATTCTGCATCTGCTTGATATCTGTGTATTACGCACTCTAACTTCACTCTAGTGTCTATTCAAGAAGCTTTCTCTAACACCCTGCACACCTTGACTTACTTTTTTCTCCGTAACATTTATGCTTCAATCTCATATACCCATTTCTTCACTGATTATTCCCCCCCAGGAACTGTCTGTCCATGCTAGTATTCCCAGGGCCTAGAACGTTGACAAGCACACAGTAGGATCTCCATAAATATTTGAGGAGTGGATGCATGCCCACCCTCACAGTTGATGGGGGCTCAGGGTCCTCCTCTACAAGACTGATCTTCCAAGGTTGACCTTGGACAACTGTTGTAATACGAACTGAGACTGGCTATATGAAAACCTATGACAGTGAAAATGTGCTCAGTACATGGTGGGCCTTTTAAAAAGCTTATTGATTCTAAGAAAAACTATTTTTCACATTCTAAAACCTCTAGAATCGAGAAACACCCAGCAGCAAGTGGAGCCCCCACAGCAGTGGTAACAGCTGTCACTGCTGGCACATTCACAGGACTCGCAGAATGGGTGCCAGAGGCTTAGATGAAAATCACAGAGATCACAAGGGAGTCACTCTTTTAACTGCTATGAACCAAATGGTCGTCGGAAGAGGCAGGAGGAAATGGGGAACCAGATGCAGTGAGGAATATTCCTGGAAGTGGGGCCAGGAGGAAGCCAGCTCGGAGTGCAAACGGGCTCAAGTGTCACCTCTGTAGGATTCTTACAAGAAATGCTGCACCCACAATGGTGCAGAGATGGCACAGTGTAGACAAACGCAGAGGTGGATGATGCTGAGCTGAAATGGGATTTTGAGGAGTGAGACTCAAGGTGAAGAAGCTCTAGGAATACCCAAGCCAAATTATTTCCCTATATTTTCCTTTACATGTAGGCAGAGCAATAAAATATGACAAAAACTCATCTAATTAAGTCTGAAAGAGTTCTTTCAATAACTATGAGATAAAGATTCAAAGGGATGAGAAAGCATTGTGACAAGGATTAATTAAAAGCTTTCGTTAATTTCTTAGCTTTCCATTAAAAAAAGATGCATCTTAAAATCAACAGCATCTCAAGTTAGGTGAAATAAGGAAGTTATTTAAAGAAAAACTGAGAACAAGCCTTCAAAGCACCCTAGACCCCAAATATTTTCTTGCTGGTTCATCTATTAACTTAATTTCCCTGGATGTCATTCTCATGTCTATTTTCAGGACAGGCCAATAATGCAGGTTCCTCAGAAGGAGGGCAGTGAGTTAGTGTATTTCTTAAGGACAATGATTCTCAAAGGGTTATCCTGCGACCTGCAGGATCAGCATCAGATGGGAACTTGTTAGAAATGAACATTCTGGCTGGGCTCAGTGGCTCAGCCTGTAATCCCAGCACTTTGGGAGGCCGAGGCAAGTGGACCGCCTGAGCCCCTGGTTTCGAGACCTACCCGGGCAACTTGATAAGACCTCTTCTCCACAATAAATCAAAAACTAGCTGGGCATGGTAGCACGTGCCTGTAGTACCAGCTTCTTGGAAGGCTGAGGCAGAAGGATCGCCGGAGCCCAGCAGATTGAGGCTGCAGTAGCCGGGAGCATGCCACTGCACTCCAGTCTGGGCGACAGAGTAAGACTCCAACTCAAAAAAAAAAAAAAGAAAAGAAATGCACTTTCTGGCCAGGCACAGTGGCTCACACCTATAATCCCAGAACTTTGGGCGGCTGAGATGGGGGGAATCACTTGAGCCCAGGAGTTCAAGACTAGCATGGGCAGCATAGTGAGACCTTGCCTCCACAAAAAAATTAGCTGAGCATGGTGGTATACACCTGTAGTCCCAGCTACTCGGGAGGCTGAGGTGAAAGGACTGTTTGAGACCAGGAGGTTGAGCCTGCGGTGAGCCATGATTGTGTCACTGTACTCTGGCCTGAGTGACAGAGTGACACCCTATTTTGAAGAAAGGAATGGAAGGAAAGGGGGGGGAGAAGGAGTGAGAGAAAGAAGAAGGGAAGGAGAGGGGGAAGAGGGGGAAGGAAGGAGGGGGAGAGGACAAGAGGGAGGGGGAGAGAAAAAGAAGGAGAAGGGGAGAAGGGGAGGGAGGAAGGGAGAGAGAAACAAAGAGAGAGAGAGAGAGAGAGAAGACTCCCAAGACCTATTAAACCAGACACTGTGGGAGGAGAGGGGTGTTCCAACACGTCCTCCAGGTGATTCTGCAACATGCTAGAGTTTGAGAACCACTGCACTACATCAGCTCAAGTTGCATCACTCATCAAAGTTCAGCTAAAACGTCCTGAGAATTGTGTGCCAAGCACCATGCTGGGGACTGAATGCTGCCTCACAATCCAAAGAGGAACATGTGTAAATGACTAAATGAAATACAAACAAAATGACATGAGGGCTGATGAAGATGCCAGTGCCACACTCTGTTCAGGAGATGAAGGATGGATTCTGATTCGAGAATTCCAGTGGACTTCCCAGAGGAGGTGGTAGTGCAGCTGGATCCTATACAATGAGAGGGATATGGACAGGTTTTCTATTACAGAGGAAAGAGACATTTACACTAATGAAAAACAAAAGACACAAGTAGATTCAGAGATTCATGAGCACAAGAGGCCATCACTCAGGTATCCCCTAAGAACCTGCTTAATTCCACGTGCCCTCCCCCTTCTAAGTTGTCACCATGGACTCCACTATCAGGAAGAACTACCCACCTGCCATTCTATATCCAGCCTCCCTTCCCAGCTAGGAAACAGAGTCCTGCTTACATTCAGGAGAACAAAGTAGCTAGAAAAAGGAATACTTCTCCCTGCCCCTACAGCAGCTGGGCACAGCTGTGGGACTTCAGGAGGCCAGCTAAAGGCAGTGTCCTACTCAGATGTGTGCCCATTTTTGGCCTTCTCCCTGATTCTTTCTGGTCACTGACCTACAACAAGGATGTTGATGTTCTAGCACCATGTTGGACATTGAGGTGCCTTGGCCAAGAGCCGAGGATGTCAAAGCAGAAAGACAGGATCCTGAGAAGCTCTAGATGCCATCAAACCACCATTCCACCCTACACTGTCAACCCTCTGACTTTTTGGATGTGAAACAAACACTCCTCTAGTCAAAGCCAGTGTCACTGGGACCATATTGTCATATGCCATTGAGCCTCATTATTAAGAATCCACCATTCTATTTCCAACAGCCTCCTTTTCATCTGCAGAACTCCGGGTTCCTCTTCCACTCTGCAGAACATTGTGGCCCCAATTCCCATCTTCCTTTCCAACCACTGCTATTCTTCTCTAGGGCAACATCATGGAGCCATTCAGTCATTTAGCCTGACAGTAACGTAAAGGCATCATCTCCAGGTATCTTTGCCCACATTCCCTGTAGCCCCTGCATTCCCCTTTATACTCTCACTCCTCAGAGTGTGCTTCTGGTACCCACAGCATCAGCACTACCTAAGAGCCCAACAAGGCTCATAAATCAGAGCCTGTATTTTAACAAGACCAAGAGGTCTGTATGCCCATTAAAGATTGAGGAGTGCCACGGTCACCTCACTGTCCTCACCTCCCACTGCTCACTTTCAGACCATGGATTTGGAAATCCACTCCCTGGCTATCCCCTCCTGTCTTTCCAGGTGTCTCTTGCTCCTTGTCAACCCTTCCTACAACCTTAAACAGAACCCACACTACTCTAAATTGCTACTCACTCTTCCCCAAACAAAATAATTACTTTCACGCTTCCCTGCTTTTGTTTTCACTATTCCCTCGATTTGGAATGCCCTTCAGAATCTCCTTGGATCTCCTACTCACCTTCCAGGACGAGCTCAGATACCACCTCCAGATCACGAACATTTGGGAGACGAACTGTACTTCTCCATCAATGAGGGAGTACAGCAGTGGGCTCTGAAGCCCAGATCACTGACAGGGGTGTGACTTTGAACATATTAAGTAACCTCTCTCTGTATATTCATCTGTAAAACTAGGCTCTGAAGCCCAGACCACTGCCTGGAGTGAGACCTTAAATGCAACCTCTCTCTACCTCAGTTACTTTATCTGTAAATCTGGGTTTTGGAGCCCAGGCCATGGACTGGAGTGTGATCTTGAACATGTTAAGCAAGCTTTCTCTGCCTCGGTTCTTTCATCTGTAAAACACAATCTGTAAAGAACAATGGTGCCTATATTTCATAGGGATGTTCTACATCAAGGAGATAAAATTAAAGCACTTGTAACAATGCTTGGCACGTATTATGTGCTTGGCACATAATAACCACTTAGCAAATGTTAGATATGAATTCTATACACAAAGACCCAGCATGGGAGCAGATACACATTGGGCACTCACAATGCATTTCTTAACTCTAACTTGCAGTTTCTGGACTGACCTCTGTGCCTTAATTTTTTTTTCTGGGATCATGAGTCCACCACACCCATTATTCTCCAGAGTCCAGCAGAAAGCTGGAATCCAGCCCCCAACAGAAACATTATTTAGATGAAAGAATATTTTCTACAACCATGCCGGTTCTCAGAGCCTCGCCAAGAAATAGAAAAGAAAAGCAATATAAATGTTAATAGGAAATTGTCTATTCACTTTTACTTAAGCTAATCTACTGCAGTCCAACAAAGAAGGAATTTGACAGCTGAAGGGACAGGAAAACATGGGACCTTGACACGTTGGAGCCCAAAAGGCTACAGTCTCCAGGAAGTCATGCAATTTCAGGCCAAGAAAATCACGTGGAAATTAGGCCAAAGAACTGTAGAGGATGTAGTCCCTGTTTTCCTGGGCATCCTTCAAAGAGTATGTGCCATGTATGCAACCGTGGGACTGAGTGGTAGGGTTAAGAAGGTGACTACAGTGCAGCCCTTGTCCCAGGGACTACAGGGATAGATAGACAAATCTACAATTACAGTGCAGTGTGATAAATATTACTACATAGGCTCAAGATGTTGGGTAAGGAAGGAAGAGGGGCAAATTATCAGATCAACAGAACAGGAGAGAGATACAGTCCAAGTTGTTTTCTTATAGAAGAGAAGACCCTGAAGCTGGGTTCTGAAGGCTGAACAGGAGTTAGCCTGGCAAAGAAGGCAGGAGAAGGTATCCCAGGCAGTGAGAACACTAGGTACAAAGACAGGGGAGCTACACTGTACTAGGCTAAATAACACTCTGCCTCCCCCAAAGATGTCCATATGATAATTCCTAGAATTTGTGAGTGTTGCGGTGCATGGCAAAAAGGACTTCACAGGTATAATTAAAGATCCTGAGGGTAGGTTATCTGGCGGGACCAGTTGTATTCACAAGGGTCCTGAAAAGAGAGATGCAGGAAGAGTCGGCATTGTCGGCATGGTGACAGAGACTGGAGTAATTCTCTTTGAAGATGGAGGAAGGGGCCGCAAGCCAAGGAATGCAGGCAGCTGCTAGAAATTGAAAAAAGCAAGAGAAGATTCTCCCTCAGAACTTCCAGAAGGAATCAGCCTGGCTGATACCCTGACTTTTAGTCCAGAGAGACTGATTTTGGATTTCTGGCTTCCAGAAAAATAAAAGAGTAAATCTGTATTATTTTAAGCCACTAAGTTTGTGGTGACATATTATAGCAACATTAGGAAGCTAATACGAGTTGTTTGGGATGTGTCTCCCAGAATGTTAAAAATGAATGTCAGAAAAATGAAAGTAACTAAGGAGGCAGGCATGGTCAAATCATAGAAGGATTTGTGCACCACGATGAGTTTCAATTTCCTTCTCAATGAAAGTTGCCGCCGAAGCATATTAGCAGAGGGATACTAAAGTACTAAGTCACCAGATTTCTAGATCTTAAATCTTAGGAATTATCACATGTCTAATTCTCCAATTTATTGAGTCCCATTTCTTTTATCATAGACTCTAATGACTTTGCAACATAAAGGAATAACCCAGTAGAATAAGTAACACTATTTCATCCCTCCAAATTCCTTTCTAATGTTATTGAGGACATGTAATATGTTTCTGTAGAGCTGTGATCCAGCATGAGCATGGGTGTGCAGACACCGGAACTGTACTGGATACTGGGAATTTTCCAAAAACTCCTGGCCCAGTGATGGCTGTATGCTAAAAAGGTCTTGTTCAAATGCTCCACTCCACCCAACTCTAGGAAGGGAAAGGCAACCCACACTCACTGAGTACTCTTTCGAGGCCAGAAACTTTGTGAACATTCCCTGTCTGTAACCTCCACAATCCTTCTGGGCAGTATTCTCAGCTACCGGGGTGCCTAAGCCTTGCATGGCCTGACTCCCTGAGCACCGCGGTTGCAAGGCACAGTGTCCATCAGAGAAGCCCAGTTGAGACGATAACCCATCTGCCCACGTCCTCAATGACCCCTGCCTAGTCTCTGTCTTCACACAGAGAAGCCTTTAAAGGTCAAATTCCTGCCAGCCTCCTCACCCAGGCTCTGCATCACTCCTACTCACACACACATCCGTCCCCTCTTCAGGGCCTCTGCCAGCTAAGTCCTCGGCTGCATGTCTCTTGCTGCCAAAGGAATTGCTTAGGCGGCATCTAAGAAGCCTGGATCTGAACAAGCTGGGTCTGCTCTGGCACTGCTGTGCAGCCCCTAAGGCCATGACCAGACTTGCAGAGGCTCCAAGGCAGTGCCTGGGCTGTTGTCAAAGCAGAGGAGTCACAGGGAGGATTACCCACGGGATGAAGATACTGATTCAGATCCTCACTCTATGAGGCTTTGCGGCTGTGAAACCTTGGCCAAGTCACTGAATCTCAGCCAAAACATCAGGTTGTGGTTGTCATCATCGCTTGCCATTGTGGAACACCTCACAAACTGAAAAGCCACATACCCTTCCAATGCACCTGATGGGTCTCAGAGGCATGGAGGGCTGTGTGGTGAGAGCATACCAACACACACCTGGAGAGACAGGGCACGTGCAGAGGCCTCGACTTCGAGCTGTTTTCAACAGGGACATCATGAACAGACCCCATGCCACCCCCTCCCCCTTTTCTTTTAGAATCTTTTATCTGGTGGCCATATTTTTGCAAAAATAAGATCACTAGCCAGGTGTGGTGGCTCACGCCTGTAACCCCAGCACTCTGGAAGGCCTATGCAGGAAGACTGCTTGGGCCAGGTTCAAGATCAGCGTGGGCAACATAGCAAGATCTTGTCTCTACAAAAACGTTTAAAAACTTTTGTGGTGATGTGTGCCGGTAGTCCCAGCTACTCAGGAGACTAATGCAGGCAGATCGCTTGAGCCCAAGAATTGGAGGTTTCAGTGAGCCATGATCATGCCACTACGCTCCGGTCTGGCTAACAGAGTGAGACTACGACTCACAAAAAAGTCACTGAGCTAAAATATATATCGTGGAGTCAAAAGACATGCACAAGTTCTAGTTCTTGGGCTTACTCTCCAGGAACGGCAACACTGGTGCCACCAGCAACTCAGATCTGAGAGCACTGATCGTGCCCTAACTTCATTCCAGCACTTCTGTGATCCTTTCTCAACATGACACAATGCTTCATTAGCCCCAGCTGATTGATGAGGAATGTGGTGTCATGGAAAGTAGTGACCGGCCCAAGGCAATGCAGTTATTTTGAGACAAGGCAGGAAGAAGAATGGAAGCCCGGGAATCCATTCTGCTCCATCTGCTGAATTATTCAGGTATCTGCATTATCCCACGCCACTAGAACAGCTTTCATTTACTACAGATAACCACAGGCCAGGTTCTAGACTAGATACTTTATTACACACACCACCACATCCACCCAAGTCAATGAGGCAATAATCATGAGCCCCAACCTACTATTGAGTGCTCAAGATATGCAAGGCATTGTGCAAAGCACTCTACGTCCATGGGTTACTTTAACTCTGAAAATCTATGGCTAGCATGAACCTGTCCCATTTATAGATGAAAAAACCGGAGCTTAGAAAAGGGGCATCTCCCAAGAGTCCCACAGATTATAAAAGGAAAAAAAAATCCAGGAATAAATGGATTTGAACACAGTGTTGCCCCTCATAGTTCCTAGTCCCAGGTGGGCAGCAAGAAAGGTTTCACAGACAACAGTGGAAAAAATCAGCATTCCATTTCAGTCTGCCTTCCCTGCGATGTGCTGGCTGTGTGTCATTTGATCACTGCTGCGTTTATTTCAACCCCATCAGACTGGCTGCATGCAGATGCATGTCCTCTTCTGGGGACTGCTTTCCATTATAGCAGACATGGATCATTGGCTCAGCCCACACCCCCACACGGGCCTCCAGGGGACTGTTCCAGTGGCTAAGAGGGGCCTCTCACCAGGGCTGAGAGCAGGGGGAAGGCTCCCTCCCAGGGTACCATCTGTGGTGCAGAGGCAGGGGGCAGGAAGTAAGAGATCCTAAAAAGCAGCAGGAGAAATCTGGTACTAGGAGAGACCTTCGGGATAGGAAGGAAGTCACAGGTTCAAGTCCCAATTCGACCGTAACTCAATGTGACCCCCAAGTCGGCTCAGCTACATGACGACTAATGAAATTATCAAATGAACTGCTTGATATAATTTCAGATTCCACCCCGGAGAAAGTAAGGGAAATTCTAGTAAAGACAGACCGAAAGTCTGGGAGTGGTGGCTCACACTTGCAATCCTAGCACTTTGGGAGACTGAGGCAAGAGGATTGCTTGAGCTCAGGAGTTCAAGACCAGTCTGGGCAACATAATAAGACCTCATCTCCACAAAAATTAAACAAGCAAACAAATAAATAAATAATAACTAGCTAGCCGGGCATGGTGGTACAAACCTATAGTCCCAGCTACTCAGGATGCTAAGGTGATACGATCGCCTGATCCCAGGAGGTGGAGGCTGTGGTGTGCCATGATCTGCCACTGCTTTTTAGCCTGGGTGACAGGGTGAGATCCCAGGTCAAAAACCTCGAACTGACTAGCTTTAGAGAAAAGAAATGATTCAGTCAATCCAGACAGAAGATACCTGGGCTCTGGATCTAACTGACATAACTAACCTACCATCTCGGAAGTGCTTTTTCTCAAAATATAGCAGACATAAATCCCCATGAATTGGCCCCTTTCTGCCCTAAGGCAGCTACCATCACAGATTCTTCTTGATCCTCAGTAGCTTATAACCCGAAACCACTGCAGAATGAAAGCAGCCTGCAAAAGAAATCATTACCCCATCATCAAGTAAGAATTCTATCATCTCCAGTAGATGCAGAATTGGCACATGAGACCAATTCGAGCTGAATAATGTTATGGCCAATAAAGAGAAGGGAGGGAGTCGGGGGAAAGCATGCTGGCTTCCCTCCCTCCCTCCCTGCCCTGACGCTGAGAGCTCGAGTCCACGCCTGCCCCTGGCACAAGCAGCCCGATCTTTTCACTGTCCATCCCTAGAACACAAGGGATTGCCCAGGTGAGGAAGGCATTCAAGCTACACCGAACAAAATTTCTAAAATCAACTTTGGCTGGCTAGAAGTCCTCTTTTCATTGTAACTCAGAAAATCTCCAGGTGTTAACAGCTGGAAGTGCACTCTTGGTTTCCTATAGTCCTGTAAGGGGGTGTATGGAGAAGTCTGCAATGCACAACCAAGATTTTCCAAGCACGTAGGACTCCCAGCACACGCATCATGCCCCCTCCTTTCTTTAATCGCTCTGGCTTCACAGCTAACCTCACTCCCTGCTCCCAGTTCTCTGGAATCAAAGGAATTTTCTAAAATATCAAGCTGCTTTAGAAAAGAAAAGTGTCAATTTGTAAATTCCCTACTT
This sequence comes from Carlito syrichta, assembly GCF_000164805.1. Lineage (NCBI taxonomy): Eukaryota > Metazoa > Chordata > Mammalia > Primates > Tarsiidae > Carlito > Carlito syrichta. The sequence continues at coordinate 569,320 of NW_007252184.1, read as the reverse complement.
GGCCCTCCTGTCTACCTGCAAACATACAGATAAGTCTGGGGGAAGTAAAAGAAGAGGATTTTATTTCTCTTTTTAGCTTCCAGATGGAGCGGCCTCCCACAGGCGACCCACACACTCAAGTGGCTGATGTCACTGTTTTGATTTTAGTAGCACTGCGAGGGCTCTGGGGGCGAGAACCCCATAAAAATCAACAACAGTGAGCACACCCGAGAAAACCAGAAAGACAGAACCAAAGTGTAGTTAGCTCTAGAAATGTCCACAAACTCGCCAAGCAGAGACCCACCATGTGGACAACACCTGTGTACACACAGCGGCTAGACTGAGCCAGGGCCTTCAAGGTCTGACACTTGACCAGGCTGAAGACATCTGAGGTGCTGAGAAGGATGTGGCCTCCAATATCACCCTTAGGAAAGACTCCCTTGGCCACTGTGTAGAATGGACTAAGCAAGGACATGTCCTAGAGGGGAAATAAGTACTTTTACCAAGCCTGGTACTGTTGTATGTATGGCCTGCAGGGACTAAGTAGAAGTTGCTGACACTCGGTGGAGCTGCCATTAAAAAAAGTCTAACAAATATGCCTGTACCAGGAAGAGTCTGTCTGTGGGAAAGAAGACACTTGGGAAAGGGGTTATGGTGGCGAATCTATACAGAGACCCAGATGATACACATGCATGGCCTAGCCAGGACTCTACCCATGTGTCATATGCCATAACACAGACATGACACACCTGCTTGTGTGATTTCATCTCTTCAGGTCATCATGGTTCTGGAGGTGGGGAGAGTGAGACCAAAGCGTTCATGGAGTTGGTTTCTTCTGAGGCCATTCCTTGGCTTGTATATGGTGTCTTCTCCCTGTGTCTTCACATGGTCTCCGCTCTGTGCATGTCTGTGTTCAAATCTCCTCTTTTTTATAAGGACACCAGTCAGACTGGATCAGGGCCCACTCTCAAGACCTCATTTTACCTTAATTATGTTTTAATTTTTTAAAGACCCTATCTCCAAATACAGTCTCATTCTAAGGTACTGGGGCTTAGGAGCTCAGCATATGAATTTGGAGGAGGAGGGACACAATTCAGTCCACAAAAGTCATTGTCACGACCGAGGAAAGTGAGACACACAGAAAGTAAATGGCTTCTCAGAAGCCACAGCACTCATATGTGACAGAGTCAGGATTCAACTTCAGACCCGCAAGACCCTGAAAACACAATCCCACCACGCCACAAAGATGCTTTGGACCTGTGAGCTTGCTGATGCCAGGCCCTGTTTTACAGATAAACGAGTCAAGTCTCAGGAAGGTTAAGTAACTTACCAGAGGGTCACAGATCTGAAAAGAGTGACGATGGAACACATATGCAGGGTCTATCTCACTTTACTCCAACTAGTCATTTATACTGATGATGCCAAGACTACACTTGGACTTAAACAGGTCTATGGTGAGGCAGTAGGGAACTTCCATCAGACTCATTCGGAGGTCCAGATGCCATGGTTGTGTAGAGCTACCTATCTTCTATTTCAATTCTTAAATCATTTAAATCTTAAACTAATTTCTTACTATCTACAAATTTTAGTGTTTTAAAAATCCTTCATTAAAGGATCCCCCAATAGTGGGATCACAACAGCCTTCAGTGGGCCCTCAAGTGATCGGTGCTGGTTCTTCAAATGGTATTTCATGCTTCCTTAGGGTCTCTGGGTAGTGCTTAGGATAAAACCTTATACATAGTAGTTTCCTGGTAAATACTGCTGAAGGCATGGGTGGATGGGTGGATGGGTGGATGGGTGGATGGGTGGACGGACGGACGGACGGACGGACAGACGGACAAATGGTCGAGGTAATCTCAAAAGGCCCTTCCTAGCCTTAAGTGCCATGATTCTGCTCTAGGAGGTGACACAGTGGGGCAGCTGCTCGACGGCTGAGCACTGCAACAAACTTAAACTAGAACCCTTCTCTGCCACACATCCTCCTCCCACCCAATCAGCATGTCAGGGCAGCATCACCAACTGAAAACCACAGGGATAAGAAGCTGCCCTTGAGAATCATGGGCTCTGCGCAGGCACAGAACGATGGTAAGCTCTGGAAACCAATTAGACTCTTCTCCTTATAATTAATGCCAGCACTCCTCTGATGTACTTTTCCCTCTCATCAAACCCTTGCCAGGCGGGAAAAAGAAGGAAAACTTTGCCATTGTTATCTAATTCCACTGTCCCTGTGGTCTGTGTTCCTACCTGAAAAGTACCATTGTTATTCAACAAATGTCTGCTTGAATAGCTGTACAAGCCTAGAACTACCCTGGGCAGTTTCCAAAGAAGCAGAAGACAACATCTCATGACAGCAAGGTATTTACAAGCAATTCAAGGAGATTAGGAAAAAATTCAATAATGCAAATTAATATAATACAAATTGTATTAATAAGTGCTAAGCTTTTGAGGAATACCCAGTAACCAGTCTGGAGACAGGGTTTTTAAGACTAAAGGGTTTTCAGAAGAGAAGAGACTGAATCACTGAATGAAAGAATCAAATTCTAATGGATGACCAGGGAGCTGAGCAAGTTAGGAATAACAATGGAATGATTTAAAGGCCCAGAAGCCACACTATGTGTTAAGGGGACACCCAGGGAGGTGGGATGGCAGGAGGAGGAAGAATGGGAATAACAGCAGCAGGTGCAGGAGTTCTTGGGGGACCACAAATGGTGTCTCTTTTTTTTTTTTTTTTTTTAAACAAATGGTCCTTTTAATCAGAGGCAGTAAGACTGGACACAATGGTACCAGAAACCCATTCAGTTGTCCTGAGCAGAGGAACAGAATGAACCAAGTTCCTGAGGAATTCAAAACATTCCAACAGCATTGCTTTGATTAGAGCAGAATGAATCAAGGAAGGATCACCCCAATGGCAGACACAATGACCCAAGTGTAGTGGGGAGGCTCAACCACTAGAAAAGGAAACATCAAAATTCTTTAAAACCAGGGGCAATTTCAATAGGAGGTCATTATTTCAGAAAAGGAGCACTGGAGCGCAAGATAAATGCTGCATAACATCTTTCTCAAAAGACCAGTTAGAACAGTTAGAAATTTCCAAAAAGCAACAAATCACAGCTGGAAAGGACCTGTGGGTAGCAAACTGTTACCAACTCTTCTTTAGGAAATTACTCACCCATCATTTACTGCACCCCTACTGTGTATGAGGCACCATGGTGGACACTGAAATGCAGGAGCATGCCAGGTATTATGGAAGTTGCAGGGTGAAAACCACCTAGCTCCAGCTTAGTCCCACAGAGGAGTAGCAGTTTTCCCAGGTGAACAAGGCAAAGCAAAGTAGGAGAGAAGAGTCCTGCTAAGCAGAGACTGTGCAAGATCAGAGTGTGGCCACAAGGCTCCCGTATGTCATAAACTCTCGGAGTCCAGGGTTCCAGGGGGGCATAGAGGAGAGGAGACAGGGAAGAATCCGAGATTCCAAGAGCAGTCTGGACTGGACTCTTTCAAAGATTCTAACATTGGTGTTGAAATGTCCCTCACCTCAATCTGGAACCTCATCTCAATCATGTTTTTGTTTAAATCATGTTTTTGTCCCTCATCTCAATCATGTTTTTGTTTAAATGTGTCCTAAAATTCTGAATGGAATATAGGCCTGCCAGATACTCTGGAAACCAGGAACAAGACTGATTGTCTTCTGGAGAAAAGCAAGATAAGCTGTCCAAGCTGACCAATTCATAGGATGCCATTCAGGAAAAACACGTGCTGCTTAGGGCCAAATTATATGAGCAGAAACACCCCGAGAACAGACCAAAAGACAAAAGCTTAGAGTACGGGAAAGACAGAAGAAATATGGGTTTTAATTAAAAGTTGTTTCCTTTAGATTTTGGAAAGTAAAAGTAAGAGCTCATGTTTTGCATATTTAGTGGTGTGCCATTCTATAGATTAGGAAACTGAAGTTGAAGGAAATTGTCCCTAATCACCCAACAAGAAGATGCTAATGCCAAGATTCACGTCCTAGTTTGAGTCTAGAGAGTGTGAACCACCACCAGCATCCTATTCAGCACAACCTGTGATCGACAAGATGGTGGACGCTACCTTGATAGAAATATAGAAGCCTGGATGGCAGGCCATACATTAGGCAAGAATGGCCTTAAGCCAATAAGGATTCCCAGCATGGGCTGGAAGTAGCCCTGCCCTGAGTATCCGTTCCGTCTTGAGGCAGAGGGGATCAAATGGATCACAGGACCAAAGGTCTTCAAGAGGAGATGAGCACAAAACAGGAGTGCTCACTGAAGCCAGGAACCCACTGGCTAGGAGGTACTGCAGAGTGACAGTTGAGCCACTGGGCAATCATGGGAGTGACACAGCCCATTTCATCATCAATGGAAACTCATCACAAAACTCGACCCGGCTCCAGGTGTGGTCAAGAGACAGCAAGGAACAAGTGGACAGGTGAAGGAACCAACTATGGTTAGAGGCATAGCAATTGAGAGGGGAGAGGTGGAGGGGCATAGGGAGGGTGAGGGGGGAAGGGGAAAAGAGGGAGAAGAGAGGGGGAAGGGAAAGAGAAGAGGAGAGGAAGGAGAGGGAGTAGCATGCACGCACACTCACCCTACTAGCCAACAAGAAAAGCGGCTAACATACTCTAGGGTCTAAAAAAGAAACAAGTGGCAACAACAACAGGGAGAAATAGAGCCAATAACTTTGACCCCCAGCATTCTTCAGTAGCCTCCATCAGAGTGAAATCTAAATTATGTTCCTATGGCACTGACTTTACTGCCTTCAGGAATATGCTCTGTTTTGCTGTTAGAAAAAATCACAGAAGGTGCATCATCAATATTTGTTGATGGTGATGATGACAGCTACACATTCAAAGCCACCTAAATTGCCTATCCCGTGGCTAATTTGTCGTGTGTTTGTTCTCAAAATCGTCCCTTTATGCAACCTCTCCATCTTGTGAGCAAAATCACTTGAAGGCTGAGGTGTGCTGAGAAGCTCAGAGCTTCATTTTGTATCTACGTTCTTATAATTAATCAGTTTTATTTTAAAAGGAGGAGGGGCATAAATAATCTACAGACCAGGGAAAATGGATACAGTTTAGAGAACAATTATACATAATAGTTCCAGAAGGTTTGGCTGTTCAGACGATCATTAAAGAAATGGATTAAGTTGGTTTTTAAAAAGGTACCAGATCCCCCAGATAAGATAAACAAGAGGGCTATTTCCAGTCCCTTCAGGACTCACATTAAAATGTATCCCTAAACAGCCTCAGATCAGATACACAAGAGGGCTATTTCCAATGCCTTCTGGACCTACATTAAAATGTATCCCTAAACAGCCTTTTGCTAACAAACCCCCCTCCCTGGCCATTCCTCTAGCACAAATGAAGGGCACCCTCTCTGGATACTAGGAAGCACATCAATTACAGTCTGGACTTCACTCATTCTGTGGTTACCGGTGGTTTATTTTGAAGCACACAAGCCAGTACACAGCTGGACACAGCAAACCAGGTCAACACTTTTAATTATCTAATTGGTGGCTCCATTTTAGGCCTTTTTTTTTTCCAGGCTAAAGTTTCTTAATCCACAAATTGTCAATTCATGCATTTGTTTACACATTCTCCTTGGTATTCAGCATTTAAAAATGAGTCCCCACAATCAATAATGTTAAACCAAATCACCTTGCAAACTGGTCCATGTGGACTGACTCCTGCCCACCTACCAAGTGGGCCACTATGGCTGAAGTCCCCGCAGTCCTACCACTGTGGTGGTTAGTGGGCCAGCAATGTTCCCCCTGATCTATCATACACAGGATCATGCAACTCCAAAGAAATGAAAAAGTTTGTCTTTGCCTGGGAAAATGAGGACCCCCTTGTTCAAAGAATGGACTCACATATCACAAACATGGAGATCAAAAGCCCCAGCTCTTAGAGTCACACAGAGCTGGTTCAAACCTTGGCTTCTCTGGCTGTGCACCACGGGGCCATGCCTCTCACTCTCGCTAAGTCTGTGGCTTCATCTGCAAACTAGGGGCCATCATGATACCTACTTCATAGGATTAAATGAGCAAAGTCAAAATTGAGGTAGAAAACAACACACAATCCACTGGGGGCAATGACAAGTAGTAACTGGTTTAATCATATATGTGCTAAATGAAGAACTGTAATCTAAATTTACCTTGGTAACAAATCAATTGAAGAAAGAAAAAAACAAAAGAAATTGGTGGAAAAATCTGCTGCCCAGGTAAAATTGGACTGTGGCATGGTTCTACCCAACTTGGTGTCACACGGGCCTGGCTCCTCTCAGGGACTTGTAACAGAAAACCAACCACATGCAGGTCTCTGGTCTGCTTCAAACCTCACTCTGGCCTCTACTGCACCCTGAATTTCAATCTAAGCCACCTCTGGATATAAAAAAGATGGTGGGTGATCTCCTCATGTGCAGTGAACATAGGCCACAGGCCTCGCCCTCTCCAGGCTGTCCTCTGGAATTCAAGGGCAGTCCCTTCTCACACCCTCTGGAAGCAGCCTCCAGAAGGACTTGTTGGCAAGCGGTAAAGAGAAGTGAGCAGGGGCAGAACCACTGTGAGTAAGACACAGGAAGACCTGACCTCTACACTCAACTGACTGAAGCGCCACTTCCACTATCTTCAGGATCTCACTACCTACCTTCATGCTTTGCATGAGAAGACTGAGCCGGAAAGAATCAGAATTAGGGCTGTTTCTTGAAATCCTCATTTTTACACAATCAGAAACTAAGTCCAGTGAAAGCTAAGCAGTTGAATAAGGTCACTCAGCAAGTCACTGGCCAGGTTAGGACTAGAACCCAGAATATCTGCCTATTGCCCAGGTTTTTCCCATGTCTCAACGTCGAGGACTTTCACCATTGACAGGGTTTTCTTCTTTTGAGTTCACCAAGACCTCCTACAATTCCTTGGGGTACAACAGAACCTGCCATCCTGATCCTTTGAGTTAATGTTCAGGGCAGGCTGGTAACCAGATACCAGGGTAACACCTGAGTGATTTCTCCAAAGTAGTCTCCCTGGCTGGCTGCACCACGCTCATGCCCCCTTAACCTAATCCCTGCCCCTTTGCCCCCCTGCAGATGCAGCCATCCTTTCAAGTGCAAAGCAAACAGTCTTCCATAGCTTTCCCAAAGTGCTTCCCACATTTTGGTGGGATGAGAGTCACTTGGAGGGCTGGTTAAAATATAAGGTTGCCAGGTCCACGCCCCCAGAGCATCTGCTTCAGTAGGTCTGGAGTAGAGCTATCCAAACATTTTTAACAAGTTTCCAGTTCAGAAATTCTCTCCCTAACCCCCCAATCCAATGCAAATCAGATAAGCCTCCACATGCAACTCCAGTGACATCAGACACACTGGGCTGAAGTGGCCACTCTTGTGGACACAGCTCAGATCTCTTACGGGATCACAGACAGATGTCACTGAGCAAAGGTCCCAGGCAGACATGCTACAGATTTCAGCTGACGATGGGCTTTCCTTTCATTGTTCTTAAACCGATACTAAGAAATATCTCTAAGGAGTTACAAACCATCCAAGTTTATTTAATTTTGAGTTAATTCCCCATTACTAATGACTAATTCCAATTTCATGTTTCCCTCTAGATAAACTGTCCTAACTCTTTGCACAATCTTTGCACTGAAGTTTCCATTTCACCCCATATGCTGAAGTATGCTGAAAACAGGTAGCCTTCACTTCAGACAACAGAAGCAAACTTTCAAATCTACTTCCAAAGTGACTCCTACGTCTCAGGGTTGACAGAGTCAGGACACAAAAATACAGGATGCTCAGCTAGATGTGAATTTCAGATGAACTAATGAAAATGTTTGTATAAGTATGTGCCATGCAATATTTAGGATATACTTACACTAAAAAAAAGTTACTTGTTTATCTGAAATTCAAATTTAACAGGGATGAACTATTTTATCTGGTAACCCTAATACATCTGTGCACTTATTAAAAAAAATATTGATTGAGCCTCTATTACATGTCATTTGCTGCAAATAGAAGACACATAGGCAAGGTGTGTTGGTAAAAGCTTAACAACCGGCTCTTAGGGTGGGGATGATTTTCGCTGATGGCTGACGCTTGGAGTTCCTGTAGTCATCTGCAAATACGAGGAGAAGGCACAAAAACCCGCAGGGAAGTCGCCCATCCAGAGCACTGACATTTTTGAGGCACAAAACCAATGTCAACAACCAAGCTCTCATTATAGCAAGACAAATACTCTTATTTGTTTAACTACTGTTGATTGGTTTTCTGGCTATTAGTATCGAAATAGTTCCCAAGTGATACCCAAAGCATATTCCTCTTAACTGTAGATGTTATATTCTCCCTCTTCAAAGAGACCAACAGTTATTTGTTGGGGGTCATGTCAGTGGGTCTCTTCTTTCCTCTCTTCCCTCCCCTTTGTCTACTCAGTCATTCACTCACTTATCTATTCATCCATTAATCCATCCACCAGTCCTTCCTTCCCTCCATCTATCCATCCCTCACAGTGCACCATTTACCTACTTATTCCACTGTAATGTCAATGAAACAAAGAGCTACTTACTAGGAGGCATACCAGTTAGTGCCTTTGACCCACTCTCTGAGAGTCCACCGCCAATGTTTTACATCAAGGGCCTCTTTTGGAGGAGTATTAAACAAATCTGCTGTCAGTTGCCATCACAGAGTAAGAGCTTTTTTTCTTTCCAGTATTGGTAGGACCTCAGACTCCCTCCTGATACAGTTCTTCTCCTTAGTTACTAGTATCTCCTTGGGGTCAGCAGAAGTCCAGAAAGTCACAGAGGAGCTCTTGAGGACCAATAAATCCACTCCAGAACACTCAAGTAACCTACAGTGGGACAGGAGTGCTCAGAGCCACAGGTTATCTGAGAAGGCTTGTGACCCAACAGATGCTTCTTTTGTGAATAATCTTAAGTACTAATGAATGTACTCAAGAAACCAACTGGCACTTCCTTCTCTGATGCAACAAATGAAAAAGGAAACTTAATGCATGAAGGATGGAAACAATTAAAACCATACAAAGAAGCACTTGACTAACCATGTCCTCAAATTTCATTTCAAACACATTCCACCAGTCACTTTGTTCCCAAGAGCTAGAGTATCCACCCCTTCTCCAGCCTGCTATGCTGGTCCTGCCCAGTCCATCTACTATTCACATCCATGCTGAGAGAGCCCTCTGTGTGTCATCACCCTATTTTCATTCCTTCCATCTCAGTCCTAAATCTTTTTCCTTTCTAATCTCTAGGCTCCTGCAAAACTTTGTGAGATAAGCAATTTGAAGAGAAGCTCAATCATAATACTACACTGTAGATGGTCTTTGCCATGTGGCTCCAGAAAATTCTAAGCACTATCTAAGCTTTCCCTTCATCCACATCAAATATGCTGTTTACTGGCAGCTCAGGGTCCCTGGTTAGCACACTGACTGTGTCCAGAAAGCAAATACCCAGTGACGATACCAACAGGCAGATCAAGGCAGAGACCCATCCTTCTGCTCCCAGGACTCCCAGCTAAGTGGGGCCCATCAGAATCACAGCTGGCTCACCGAGGACTGCACTGTACAGAGCCCGACCAGATGCCGGGGGAAAAATCCAAGACAGTGACCAATTTATGAGAGAAACTAGGTTGGGCAAATGGGAAAGCACAGAATGAGGTTAAGAAAATAAACAGACAGGACGCTTTTTAGAGGAAAGAGGTTCACACTGAGGATAATTAATTAATCTGTTGACTGGACTCCCAGAGGTAGTCACAGAAGCTGAAGCCATGATTGTTTTTTAATAGACTTAGGTTCTTATTGGGTGGAGACAACATGAGCTTTCTGGTTGGCCACATGGCCAATGGGCTAAGCTCTCCCCATCCTGACCTACAATCACTGTACTGAGTGAGACTGCAGTGGCTCCCTCACCCTAGCTCCAATTCAGTGTTACTGCCCTGAGACCTTCCAGTGGGTCAAGTTGTGGAGGTAGAAGTCGGTGACATTGATGATCCTGACCCTGTATAGGCCTAGGCTAATGTGTGTTTGTATCTTCATTCTTAACAAAAATGTTTAAAAAGTTAAAAATATTAATAACAGCCAAAAGCTTATAGAGTAAGGATAAAGAAAATATTTTTGTACAGCTGTACAATGCATTTGTTTTAAGTTAAGTATCATTATAGAAGAGTCAAAAGTTAAGAATTTATAAAGTAAAAAAGTTACAGTAAACAGATTAATTTATCCTTAAAGAAAAACATTTTTATAAATTATAAAGTATACAGTATTTACAAAGTCGATAGTAGTGTATAGTAATGTCCTAGGCCTTCATATTTACTCACCACTCACTCACTGACTCACCCAGAGTAACTTCCAGTCTTATAAACTCCATTCACGGTAGGTGCGCTATACACCTGCCCTACCTTTTATACCATATTTTTACTGCAACTTTTCTATGTTTAGATACACAAATACTTACCACAGTGGTACAACTGCCTACAGTATTCAGTACAGCCCATGCTATAGCCCAGGAGCAATCAGCCACACCATACAGTCTAGGCATGCAGTAGGCTAGACCATCCAGGTTTGTGCAAGACCACTGTTATGTCTGCCTAACGCTGAATTCGCCTAACAACACATTTCTCATGACATATCCTCATCATTTAGGCAACGCATGACTGTACTACAAATGTACTATAATTGCTTTTTAAAAATGTGTTCTCTTTTCTGAGAGTCAGTTTACCGGCATACACAGACCCAGAGGCTAGAGAATGTGGTCTGTGGTTGCATAGAGTTGGAACATTAAATGTCAGAGAAGGAACTGGCTGCAAGTGGACAGGGGCCACGCTGCACAGATCCTTGTAGACCAGGAGAAGTTCAGACTGTCTTAAGCCACTTGGGGGTTTAAGTAAGGGAGTGAAGTGGCTGGTCTGATGATCTGGCAGCACAACAAAAGATGGCTGCCTAGAAAAGCTGGGGCAATTGAGGCCAGGGTACTGCTGGAAGGACCACAGCCCAGTTCCCAGCAATGCCCTCCCCATGTAGGGCGAAAGGGCCTGCTTTGGAAGGGCAATTTCTGGGTTACTAGTGCCTATGGGATTTCTGAGTGAGAAGAGGAAAAAAAAAAAACCACCCTGAAATTTAGAGCAGTAAAATAAATCAAATCTTGATGAAAAACATGCAGAAACTGAGGTGCAAGGAAGCAGAATTCAGTCGTGTGGTATCAACTAAGCAGCTGAACTGGGCTTTATAATTTGCATCTGCAGTATGATTAAGTGGGGTCACCTACGTAAAAGCTACTCTGGGACCAGGTGTGTAGGAGAAAAAGGACTGGACTTAAAGTGCCTAGATCTACATTGGACTCTTGGAAATTCGCTGTATGACCTTGGGCAAATCATTTCACCACAGCAAAGCACATATTCCTCCTCATATGCAACTGTCTCATTCATAGCACGTGGGCAAAAATACGTATTTCCACAGGCTGATGATGAGGACTGGGTAAGAATCTGAATGGGCAAGTCCCTCATGGGTACAGTGCTTGTTAATCACAGGGAACTGTTATCGATTCATATAACTTAGAAATTCACACATTTACCTTAAAGGTTTGAGTGAAATGGGGGAAAGCCAAAGAATGAGAGAGTATACACACTGGTGAGAACAAAGAGGAAACACACTTGTGAACGTTCCCAGTAAGTGTCTTTAAAGGTCATCTTCTAAGGCAAATCTGTGCCCCCCACTAAAGGGCAGCTTACGTGGAGATGCATTGTAATGCACCTTTTGAGTTCATTGGTTGGTGCAGGTTGAAGGTGAGGGAGACAAACTGTAAGTGGTATACCAGGACAAAGAGCCTCTCTTCCCCAGAAGCACTGGACTTCAGCTCTCCTCCCCACAGGACACAGGCAATCATTTGGTCTGAGCACCATCTTTTGCCTTGGGACTAAGCAGGAACACAAAAGTCTTATGTGCAACCCCCAAGCGGTTCTGTATTCTTTATTTTTGTCTTTGGCATATGGTTTTATAGACAGCAGTCAGAATCACAGCAAAGACCCTGGATTAGAAATTACTTTTTCAACTACAAGTCACTATGAAGATATTAATGATAATAGTGTGATGATGAACATAACAGTAACAAATATTGGAACAAAGACAGCATTAAAAGTTCTTCAATTAAATGAGAATGTGTTAGGCATCTATGGCATGCACGGAACCACGCTGTGCAATATGGGGTGGGGGGGTGGATATACAATTCCTGCCCTTAGAATTGAATGGACAGCAAAAAAAAAAAACATTGTAGAACCATGCTAGAGTAAGTTCCATGATGGAGGGAAGTATCACAGCAATAGCACAGAGGGAAAATACATATCCAGACAAGACAGAATATAGAAAACAGTTCAGATGAACTCCACAGAAACGATGAGGTGGGCCCTGCATGGGTAACAGCACAGGGACAGAAGAACAGCACGAGCATTGGGGGAGCAACCCCCAGGCTGCAGCGTGGGATTGCGAGTGGGAGTTAAGGTGGGTGCCTGGGGGCGAGCTGTTTTGATAAAGTTGAAAGGAGAAATTATAGAAAGATTCTAGAAGGCGGTGAATGTCTCACTGACAATATGAGCCTCCTTATTCCTTTGCTCTCTAGGTAATAAGGAGCCACAGAAGGCTTTGGTGCAGAGAGTGGCGCAGGCTTTGAGGAAGACTTCTCTAGAATCTACAGGAAGGACTAAGGGATTATAGGAGGCAGAAGGTAAAGTCTAGGGAGGTCAGACAACAGGTAGCAGAGGCTTATTTGAACAAGACAGTCATTAGGGACAATTACAAGAAAGAAAAGTTTGAAAGAACTTTATGAAGCTCGTATAAAAGGGAAAACGATTAATTAACTTCCAGGCTGGCTACAGAGCAAGCCCAGAATTGGGTTCATGGTGAAAGTCCACAGTCTCCAAGGTCCAGGGAGAGAGGGAAATGTACCACCTCTGGGTCTCTCAAGAAGTAACTTCAGAATGTGGGTGATGTGCAAAGAAATCCTGGAGTCAGTTCAAGTCTATACATGCTTTGGAAACCCACTGTGTCCTACGAGGTACTGTAAGGTGCTCCATAGAAACAAAGAAATTGGCACTTGTGGATTCTAAGGACTTCACAGACAGACACAGCTCTGATACTGGGCACATTTGGGCAAGGGGCATATGGAACTGTGGTCAAAGGGGAAGGGATATAGAATTCAGAGAATGACTAAGACAATTTGGAAGGGAGCATTTGTGGGGACTTCAAAGAAAAAACCTCTGTCTTCTAGGACCCTGCCATCCACGCTGCCATTTGGAGCTCCGCTTTCTTCTCCCACTACTCACATATGAAGGTGTCTTCGGGGGACCTCAATCATCCACACAGTTCCCAACACCACCCTCAGTCTGAGCAGGTCCCAGACCCGGCCATCCATCCAGCTGGGATTCATCACAGAGCCTGGCCATTGGTTGCAACCAACACAGGGAAGAGAATAAGGGAATCTAGAAATACCATCAGGGCAGACTTGTAGCTAGCACAGACCAAACCACTCTGTTTCCAAAATGGAAGGACGTGGACCCACCAGCTGAAGAAGGCTGCATGCCGGAAAGAGGGAGAGCAAAGGGAGCTCAGTTGAGAAGAAAATGTGAACAGGGAAGTGCCGACAGGAACATGTGCGGGGGTGGAAAGACAGGCAGGATGCCCAGCCAGAGTGACAGAGGCCAGCAGAGCGCAAGTGTGCAAGGAAACACAGGCTGCGTGGGCAATGAAGTGTGCCAGGGTGACAGGCGGATATGGCACAGGATGCCGAGTGCAAGACAACCAGCTAGAGGGGCGTCAGCAGAGAGAGGCATGTGTTCTCCTAACAACTCAGCTTGCATCAGATGGGAAGGGTGAAAGAAGAGGGCATGAGACAGGGGTGAACCGAACAGACGGTATAGGGAGAATGCCAGCACTGAGGGCCCGGAACACAAAAATGACAGGGCTTTCTTGACTGAGCTGACGATGCAATAGGGTCAGAGGTGAACGTGGAGCTCCCTGGATCTCAGCCACAGTGTTCTATAAGAGTCACCTTCAAGCCTCATCTGTGTGCTCAGTTGGGCTCGTTAAACAGGAGAGAATTATCTCTTCACAGAGGAGGGAAGAGTTGAAATAAGTAGATCTAACTCTACCTGACCATGACCCCAGGCCATGGTACCACTGGAGACCCATCCCTCCCCCAGGAAGGAGTGAAGAAAGGTTCTGCACACACTTGACAAAATTATATTAACATAGTCATATTAACTTTTCCTTTATTCATCCATTCACCATTTATTACTGAGTGCCCAGGACATCTCAGGCACAGTTTTGATCACTGAATAAGACCAACCGATCATCTGTCCTCTAGGAGTTCACATCTTCTGGGAGAACAGACAATGACAGCCTCAAAGTCACAAAACACAGTGGAGGTGTTAGGTGGTGATCAGAGGTGTGAAGGAAATACAGTAAGGAAAGGTAGGGTGAGAAAGAAGAGGGATGCCACTTCATAAAGGGCCCTGAGGGAAGGCTTCCTAACAAGGTGAAGTATGAACAAAGACCTACAGAAAGTGAAGGAGTGAGCTGTCAGGGCTCCAGGGAAAGAGCATCCCAGAAGGGACCAGTGCAGTAGCACAGCAAGGAAGACAGCTGGGGGGAGGAGAGACAAGAGGGGCAGGCAGGAGCAAAGGATGGAGTAGGTGGGGGGTAGGGCCATGGGGCACAGGGATGAGTCCCTCCAGAAGCTCCTAGCCTTCTGCTGCTGTGTGGGGTAAGGTAAGGACACGGGGACATGGTTCAGGAGGCAGGAGCAGGCATGTGTGTAGGGAAGTCCTGGAGGTGATCTGCCTGCTGTCTTCTGGAGGTATTCTGGAGATACTCTGAATGCACAGGACAACAGCAGCAACCATGCAACAGCACCTGTCTTTTTAGTCAGTTGCTCTGATTCGGAGAGGGTCCCTCCCAGTTAAGGGTTTATCAGGAACTAGAGGACCAACCAGCAAGGTCATTCCCTGTCTCCACTGCTGCATTTACTGGTAATCAAAAAGGGTGGGGTGGGACAGGGACTGCCAAGCCAGGAAGAAGGCCTAGAAGTGGGCACATGTGCCTCTAAAGCCTATCAGTTGTCCTTCTGCCATATTTAGGTCAGAACAATACATTCAAAGCAACTTCAGAAGCCTGTGCTCAGGTGTGTAACTGTGAAACTCCATCATAATCTCCCAGAAACAAGAACAACAAGTTTATATTCCTCATTTCTCTCTCAGGGTTTAGTTTTCTGCAATGTTCGCAGTAAGCACTAATGAATACTTTTTGAATAAATGAAATAACTGTAGAGTAATAATAATAATAGTAATAGTGTTTTAGTAATTTTTTTTGAGTAGGAGTTTCACTCTGTCACCCAGGCTGGACACAATCATGCCCACCGCAGCCTCGACCTGCTGAACTCAGGCGATCCTTCAGCCTCAGCCTTCCAAGTAGCTGCAACTACAGGCACGTGCCACAATGCCTGGTTAATTTTTTTGATTTATTGTAGAGACGAGGTCTCACCAAGTTGCCCAGGCTGGTCTTGAACCTGTGGGCTCATGTAATCCTCTCATCTCAGTCTCCCAAAGTGCTGGGATTACAAGCGTGAGCCATTGCACCTAGCTTTTTTAGTACTATTTAATGATTGCTTACTCAATGCCAGTAGTTCTTAGCCAGGGGTAATTCCCCCAAACAACCCCAGGGACATTTGGCAATGTCTGGAGACTTTGTAGGTATCACACCTGTGGAGAGAGATGCTACTGGCATCTAGTAGGTCAGGAAAGCTGCCAAACATTACACAGTTCACAAGACAGCCCCCCACAACAAAGAATTTCCCAGCCCCAAATATCTAGCACCAAGGTTGAGAAATCCTGCTCATCTGATCCTCACAATTACTCTTTTTTTCCAGCTGAGGAAACTGGGCCCTGAGGCATTAATTTGCCCAAGAGATTGCACTTGAGCAACATTCTAAATCACAAGATAACAAGGAACGCCCACAGACAGGTAAACAGATAAATGGGTAGAGTGTCACAGACAAGCAAACAGACCAGGACAAAATCGGGAAAATTTAGAAACAGGAAAAGAGCAGGCTAGAACAAGTAGCTTAGAACAGGCAGCTCTAAGCCAAAAACTGACATGTGGTCCTGGGAATTCCCCTCCCCACCCCTCACGCTAAACCTCAATGTCCACAGCTGTAAAATCACAGGAGGTATAGATAATCACTGATTTCCAGCTTTAACATGTTGAGGACAGGTTTTGCTGCAGCTAAAACATCAGCTTTACATAAATACTCAAACATGTGGCAAAATTCACTGTACAAATCCCAAATCCCCTCCCCTTTACTCAGCGAAGGCAGGAGGTGCCAAAGGCCTTATTATATACTCCTCCCTCCTCCTTTCCTTCCTTCTAAAAATATCTGCTGACATCACCTGTACCAAGCACTGAGCCAGGGCCGGAGATATTCTTACCAAGATGAACCAGGTCCCTCTTAACCTGGTGCATTTGTGAAACAGTCATGATCTAGCCAAGTCCAAGGGAGACAATCTCCCTACTGGGGTGCCACAGTGGGACTCCGCCTGACTAACTCTCCAAGCGGCAGGCAGACATAGGAGGTAGCAATGGGGTGGGACAGGGACAGAACTCCCTCCCCATTTAGAGCACCCCTCCTTGCCAGTGTCAATATTTACCTCTCTGCTCAATAAATCCTGATGCTCATCTTACTAGAAATCAATACCTAGTAAATGGCAGATGAAGGAGAAATGAAAGCAATATGGGCGAGAGAATGAGAGAGGTTTTGAGATGAGATGTGAGTAGATTCGGAAAAGCAAGGCGAGGAGAATCAGTTTGTCTTGGCTAGCGTGGACAAGTCAATGCTGGCAGCAGAAACAAGGCTCCCTGAAGGTCAAGGTGACAGGAGCAGCCACGAGGAATCGGAAGACAGTTAAGGATGGGCTCTAAATTGGGCCCCGAAGAGAATGATGTATTCTACTTCATATGACAATATTGTTGTAGGGTCGTTAACAAGAATCAGGAAATGTCAGGTAGCACTAAGGGATTACATCAAATAACAGAGCACGGGCTGGTTTGATTAAGCCATTTAATCGGCACCAAATCTGGGCTGGACACTGAACAGGGGTGATCCACTTGCCATCTGACTCAAATTCTCACATTAAAGGAGGCAGTAGATATTACCCCCATACATACACCACAGGTCAATATTTTGCTCAACTAAATAAAAGAGTATGTCTGATGCCCTGTTGGTCCCACCACACTACAGTAATAGGCGTGAAGCTAGACAACAGTACACGGAGAGAAATCCGACTTACTGAAGTCCCATGGCTTCAATCCCCACCACGAATGCCAGTAAATGGGAATGAGATCAAGACCAAACTGGCATTTAGCTGAGGAAGAATACAAATGTATGTCGGTTTATCTTCTTCGTCCGGAAAGTATTATTACCATGTTCATTTTATAGATGAAGAAAGGAAGACCCAAAAGGATCACATGATACACTTAAGATCACAAATCCACTGGCTCATTAGACGGGGACCTCAAAGCCAGGTCCGCTCTATAAAGGACTAACATGGAAAACAAAAGCAAAGAAGGCGGTGGGGGGCGGAATTCCTGAGACTTGGAAAGGTCAGGGGAAGCTTCGTAGGGGAGATGACCACAGAGGGAGGAGAGGCAGGATCATAGGACAAAGTAAGGGGTATTCAGGAGCCAGGCAGATGGGCCTGGGGTTCACAGGCCCTAACACCAAACATCATTGTCCACGTAGATGGATTGAAAACCCAAGTCTGATGCATGAAAGTCCTTCGCACGGCTTATTACATGATCTGGCCCACACCTACCTTACTAAGCCCAACGGAATGTGTAGTTTCCCAAATTCATCACCTACGCCTTTAGGCAGAAACAGCAGCTCCTCCAGCCTTTAGCCTCTTCTTCAACCCACAAATTAAAACATTTCCAGGGAATTTATCCCAGGGTCACCATATGTAGTAAGTCATCCCTGACACTCTAGGACAAACCCACTTCTGGCAGGCCCTGCCTCTACTCAGTAGGTAGGATGCTAGGCCAGACTGGCCTGCTGTGTCCCACTTACTAGCTACTCAAGGGCAGGACCCATAGGTCCACACACACGGGTCCTGCCTGTGGTAGACACTCAATAATATCAAATCTACCAAAAAGGTTAAAGGCAGAGGAAGACTGCAAATATAGCATTAGGTGAGTGAGTCCTCGCCTACAGGTGGCCTCAGTTTTCGCAACATTGCCAAAAGAGTAATATCCAGTTTTGTTTTGTTTTACTTATAACATTTATAAAAAGATCCAGAAGCTCTTAGGCATTAACTATCATAGAAAAAAGTAATTTTGGGAATGAGCCTTTACTTCAGAAAAGAAACCAATTTGTGCAGTGGCATCATAAAACAATGTACAGGGATGATAAACTGATGATGGGATAGTGATAAGACTGATCACTTCAGGCCGGGTGCTGTGGCTCACGTCTATAATCCCAGCACTTTGCCTGAGCCTACGGGTTCAAAACCAGCCTGGTCAACTTGGCAAGACCTCATCTCTAAAATAAATCAAAAAATTAGCTGGGTGTTGTGGTGTGTACCTGTAGTTCCAGCTAATTGGAAGCCTAAGGCAGAGGGATCACTTGAGCCCAGCAGGTCGAGGCCGTGGTGGATGTGAGTGTGCCACTGCACTCCAGCCTGGATGACAGAGTGAGACTCCTACTCAAAAAAAAAAAAAAAAATGATCACTTCATGTATAATATAAACCCTAATTCCTGCCTTCCCCCAAAATGAGTTAACTTACAATTAAAATATCTGTACATGGAACAGCAAAGTGCAGATTAAGCAAAAGGAGGTATGCAGTGGGGTATGGAGTTAGGAAGGAACTGATTACATGAAGTTCCAGAGAAGGATTCTGGCTGCCATCAACCATCCAGTTTTAAGGCAGCCAAGGCAGGAGGGGATAAGAGATGAGTGGAGCAAGGTCTCTCTCCTGTGACAGGAGGGACACTGACCCATGTCAGGGGGAATGGGTTAAGCACCAGCTTTTCAGGGAATATGATCTATCACCAATTCCAAAAGATGAGGAATCAAATACAACTTCTGTGCTCAAGATCATGGGAGAGAAATGTGCTAGTAATAAGGTGAATTAGAATATAACCCTCATATTTTCCACATCTAATGACTGTCTCCTTCAAAGCAGTCACTTTAGGAGGCTTTTCATTGACTCCAACTACAAATGTCACCAATACCTCCAAGAGCTGGGTGCCCCTGTTTAGATTTGTCTTTGTGGCTCCTTCCCAAATAGCAGATGTTGTCAAGGACAACAACAATGAAGACCAACAGCAGGAACACAGAATGTACATGGCCCTGGCACCTTTCCTAAGCCTTAGTTCCTACATTGCAAATATCACTTTCTCAGCTTCCTATGGAGGGCTGTCACAAGAAGCAAATGAGTTAGAGTACACAAATGGAGAGGCTTTAATGCTTACTCCTTACCCCTTCAACACGCCTTTAAAGAGGACCTATAAGATGCAAGACACAGTTCTCATGGTTGAGGTACAGCAAGGACAAAAATCCCTGCTCCCATGAAGCATGTGTATGTGTGTGGGGGGAAGATATAGACCAAAATAAAGTCCAGTTGGCCCTTAAACAGCACAGGTTTGAACTGCATGGGTCCACTTATACACAAATTTTCTTCTACCTGTCACCTCTGAGACAGCAAGGTCATCCCCTCCTCTTCTCCTCCTCAACCTACTCAATATGAAGACAAGGATGAAGACCTCTAATGATGAGCCACTTCCACTTAATAAAGAGTAAATATATTTTCCTTATAATTTCCTTAGTAACATTTTCTTTCCTCTAGCTTACTTTGTTGTAAGAATACAGTACATAATACATGTCGCATACAATATATGTGTTAATCAACGGCTACCAGAAAGGCCTCTGGTCCACAGTAGGCTGTCAACAGTTAAGTGTTTGGGGAGTCATAAGCTAAACATTGATTTTCTTTTATTTGTTTGTTTGCTTGTTTGTTTGTTTATTTTTGAGTTGGAGTTTCACTCTGTCGCCCAGGCTGGAGTGCAGTGGCACGCTCACAGCTACCCCAGCATCAACCTGCTGGACTCTAGCAACCCTTCCACCTCAGCCTTCCAAGTAGCTGGAACTACAAGCGCACACTACCATGCCCAGCTAATTTTTGATTTATTGTAGAGATGAAGTCTCGCCAAATTGCCCGGGCTGGTCTCAAACCCACGGGCTCAGGCAAACCACAGGTCTCGCCTTCCAAAGTGCTGGGATTACAACCTGAGCCGAGCCCAGACTATACATTAATTTTCAACCATGCAGGGGGTTAGTGTCCCTAATACCCACATTGTCTAAGAGTCAACTGTAAATAACTGCATCATCCAACATATTAAAAAGTGGCAAGCGCTAAAAAGAAAAATAAGGTAGGAATGGGTGATAAAGAGCAGAAGGAGGTCTGCATTTTTAAATATACCGATCAGAGAGAACTTACTGAGATGGCGGTATGTGAACCAAACTTGCATATCTGAGGGGGAAAACCATTTGGGAAAGGAAATAGCTAGCTGTATTCGTCAGGGTTCTGGCAGGAAAAAGAAGGCACAATCAAATTCTGTAATTTGAAGAAAGCATAATAAAGAGACAAATGTTGTTTGACAGGGCTGAGGGGAGGGAAAGATGGGCAGGTATTATTCAAAGGGGGCAAAGTCGCACTTATGCAAGGTGAATAAGTCCTAGAGATCTACTGAACAACATGCCTACAGTTAACAATACTGCATGTATCTTTAACGATTTGCTAAGACGGACGATTTTAAGAATTCTTATACAATAATAATGATAATAAATAAAGAAGGCAGGAGGAAAGTGTTAAAGGTGATGGATTACAGATGGTGGTGATGGTTTCAGAAGTGTATACTTAACTACAAACTTAAGTCGTATACATTATATACAGCTTTTTGAATGTCACACCTCAATAAAGTAATTTTTAAAAAGCAAATAAGGCAGTTTTAGATATACTGTAGTTGTTAAATTAGTAACTAATCTACTTCAACACCCTTGCATTCAGCCCTTATTTGTTTATAGGAAAATAATGATTAAGCATTCAAATGCCTTGCTTTTGTTCAGCTATACTATGTCTTTTGAAATTACTTTATCTACTAACCAGTAAAGCCATTAAAAAAAAAAAAAAGTCGAGTTTAGGGAAACTCCAAGAGCTTCAGTAGCCCAGGGTATGTAAAGAAGGGACCATGCCACCTCCAGGCCTGAAGGGGCCCCAGGAGGAAGACCAGGAATGAGAAAGAACAACAGCACAGAGAAGGCCACCTGCAGGAGCTGTGGGCCAGGAAGCCTGTGGATGTCCTAGAAAAGGGTGAGTAGATGGATGGGCAGCAAAACGAATTTACTATCCAGTGCAAAGGCCCTGAGATAGGAGTACACTTGTAGTAGCTCCAGAAACAGAATCAATAGAGTTTGGAAGGTTGGCAGAGAGTGTGAGGTCTCCTGACCAGAAGAGAGCTCCAGGAGGCTTGTTTGGATTCACTGCCACATGCCCAGTTTGACCACAGTGCCTGACATGAGAATCTGAGGTCCACAAATGGATGAATAGGTGAGTGATGAAAGACCAGGTAAGCCCATCTTCTACAAGTGGGGAAAAATGACTTTCTAGGACTGCATTGGTGAGAATTCCTCTGGAATCTCTGCATCCAAAGGACTGAGGTCATCTTGAAAGCACATACTTTCAAGATGACCTCACCTAACCTGCTGTGGCTGCCACCCACCTCAGCCCCTTTCCCAGGGATCTTATACGGGCCTCAGGGCCTTTGCATATGCTTTTCCATGTGACTGGAACACCATCCACCCCCTCACCTGTGGGCAGGCAAAGTACCCCCTGTGATCATGTCACCTTCTGTACTAAGCCCTTCCTAATGACCAACTTGGAGTCCCCATGGCCCCTGTGCTAACTTCCATCAAATCACTTACCATTCTGCACCCAAATTTGGTTTTACTCATCTCTCAGACCACCCTGAGATATTAGGCCCTTTGAGGAGAGGAGCTGAGGCTTTTACCTGTGCAACCCTGATAGGTAATAGACTCCATGGCATAAAGTCAGCTCTCAGATTTTAGTCAAATAGCTGAATGAATGGATCAATAAAAGCCACACAGCATTAACAGGCAGGCTCTAGTAATTTAATTCCTGGTCCAGGGCTCTTTGATATAAAGTAACAAGTAACTATTTTTAATACACCCCACATTCCTAAAGATGACACTACCACAAAATTAAGGAAATGTGATGAACAGCTTACAAGCTGCAACACACTCCAGCGCTCAAAATGACAACATTAATTTAATGAACTTAAACACTGGTGAACTTTTTAACACATCCGGAGTTATTTACACTGGGAAATGCATGCCTGAGACTGCCTGCCAAAGAGACTCAGATAGAGATGACACATATATCTTTCGCATGTTAATTTACATTTTAAACTTTGAGCTTTGATACAAGTTGGCTTTTCTCTTTTGGAATGGAGAAACCAAAACGACGGTCTGATTTTTTTTGACCCAGCTATCCATCCATTCATCCATCCTAAATGACATGTAAATCACCAGGCTTTAGGAATACAAACAGATACACCTTACCATCACAGTATATTTAGAGACACAGACAAACAGAAGTGAGCACAATGACATATGTTAAGTATAACAATCAAAGGGCAAAGTGCTAGGAGACACAGAAGAAGTAATGAATGTTTTGACGGAAAGAAGAAGAAAAACCAAAGTATTCGTGGAGATGATATATATTAGTTTTCTAGGGTTGCCACCACAAACGCAGCACCACAAATCGGGTCACTTAAAAAACACAAATTTCCTGACTCCCAGTTCTAGAAGCTAGAGGTTTGAAATCAACCTGTCAGTAGGGCTTTCTGAAGGCTATGTGGAAAAGATCTGTTCCAGGCCTGTCTCCAAGCTTCTGGCAGGCCCGGGTGTTCCCTGGCTTATAAAAGGCATGCTAGCCGGGCTCGGTGGCTAAGCCTGTAATCCCAGCGCTTTGGGAGGCTGAGGTGAATGGAGTGCCTGAGCCCGCGAGTTCGAGACCTGCCTGGGCAACTTGACGAGACCTCATTTCTACAATAAATCAAAAAGATTAGCTGGGTGTGGTAGTGCGCGCCTGTAGTTCCAGTTACTTGGAAGGCTGAGGCGGAAGGATCGCCGGAGCCCAGCAGGTCAAGGCTGCAGTGGCCGGGAGCGGCTACTGCACTCCAGTCTGGGTGACAGAGTGAGACTCCAACTCAAAAAAAAAAAAAAAAAAGGCATCCTGCCTATGCCTTTACATTATCTTCCCTCCGCACGTGTCACTCTCTGTGCCCAGATTTCCCCTTTTCATAAGGACACAGTCAAATTACATTGGGGTTGCCCTAACAACCTCATCTTCATTTGAACATCTGCAAAGACCCTATCTCCCAATAAGGCCACATTCATAGGCAGCAGGGATTAGGGCTTCAGCATCCTTTGTGGGGGACACAATTCAATCCATGACATAGGGAAAAGCTGGATCTTGAAAAAGGAACATGAGCTTGGTAACACAATGGCAGGAAGGAGCACTGATGCAGTCAAAGGAAGGGGGGTTGGGAGACCACAGGACAGGAGAACTGGTGGGGTAGGTGGAGTACAGGTGTGGGAGAGGGAACCAGGCAACCAGAGACCTTCATGCTGGACTTAGTGATGAGAAGCCACTGAAGGGTTTTATGCAACAAACTGAAACAGTATTGTACTCTGAAAGACTCTTCTGGCCATGTACAAGGTAGCTTTTTATTTGTTCTTTTACTTATTTCCCCGTGTTCCCCCAAAACTGCATGGGGGCCACACTCAACCTTCACGTTTTCATGAGAGGGGGCTAGTTTGGGGTTATGCTTTAGTTTCCTAATACACCTGGATCAACTCTGGCACAAGATTGACCTGTAAATTAAAAGGCCAAGTCATCACAATGATCTTCTCCCATTTCTGTCTAGACTGGGAGACTGGGTGGTCACGCCCCTTCAGAATCGGGGAATCAGGGGCACGTGCCAAACGAAAAATCCTCCATGCTGCCTCCTGCTGCCACGCAATGCCTCACACCGGGTTCCTAGAAACACACGATATCCAAGCCAGGAGGACCATATGGATCCTCCAAACGGTGTCCCTGGAACTTTGAAGGTGTAGGAGACCAGAACACACCACCCCAAAATATGTCACTTTGGCATAAGGATTATTTTGAGTGGAAGGCAACTGAGAAGAAACAGATCAAAGCTTTCAGCCCTCCCACTATTTGCCTAAAAGCAGGACATAAATTTACAAAGGTAAAGGTGCCCCTCCTCCTCCTCTACTAGAAAGAACAAAGGTTGATCATGGAAGAAACTTTAGACCCTTCTGGGCCTGGAGAAGGCACCAGAAGAATCTACATAGCCAACTCCCACGTATTTGATATTTGCCTTCCTGTGATTGCTGCCTGGGAGACTCAAAGCCTTTTTCCTTTGTCTTGTTACTTGTGTAAAAATTTACTGCTCTTTGTTGCGGATGCTATATAAGCTGGATTTCTTAGCCATTTCTTTGAGAATTACTCATTCCCTGGGTGTCTCCCATATATACATGAAATACACACGTTCATAAACACCTGTGTGTTTTTCTCTTGTTCATCTGTCTTTTGTTACAAGGGTCTGTCTCAGCAAAGAACTAAGGGTAGAGGGAAAATGATTCTTTTCCCTCCCAAAAAGGTGTATCAAAAAATACCCCAGCACTGGGGTAAAGGGGAGGACAAAAGGAGGACAGAACGCACAAAAAGATCCAAGTCTCCTGGTCCTGCTTTGCCTTAAGCAGCTCCATTTATCTTTTTTTTTTAAATAACATCTTTATTGAGATGTAATTTATATACCAAAAATTCACCCTTTTAATGTGTACATTTCAGTGGTTTTTAAAATTGTATTCACAGAGTTGTACAGCCACCACCATTATCTAATTCTAACACCATTTAATCACCCAAAGAAGAAACCCAGACCCTTCCCACATTTCCCTCCTCAACCCGTTAAAACCACTAATCTGCTTTCTTTCTTTACAGACAGGCCAATTCTGACATTTGTGTAAATGGAATCATATATATGCGGCCTTTGGTATATCTGGCTGCTTCCATGTAGCATGCTTTCAAATTTCATTCATGTTATAGCATGTATCACTACTTCATCCCTTTGAATGCTGAATAATATTCCACTGTATGGCTACTTTACATTTTGTGTATCAATTCATTAATTGATGAACATTTGGGTATGGGTGCTTTCCATTTTTTGCTTATAAAACTAATGCCAAGAACATTTTTGTACAAATCGAGTACCTGTTTCTGATTCTCTTGGACATATATCTGGGAGGAGAACTGCTGGGCCACATGTCAACTCTGACTTTTTGAGGAACTGCCAAACTATTTTCGAAAGCGGCTGCTCCACTCTACATTACCACCAGCAATGTATGAGGGTTCCAATCTCTCCACATTCTAACACTACTTATTTTCTATCTTCTTCGAGAATAGCCACCCTAGTGGGTGTGAAGTGGTATCCCATTGCGGTTTTCATTTGCATTTCCCCAGTGGCTAATGATGTTGAGCATCTTTTCATGTGTTTTTTGGCAATTTCTACATCTTCTGTGAAGAAACATCTATTCAAGTCCTTTGCGCAATTTTTTAATTGGGTTATTTGTTTCTACATTGTTGAGTTATAAGAGTTCTTCATCTCTTCTGGATACAAGTCCCCCATCAGAGATATATAATTGCAAATATCTTCTATTTTGTGTCATTTCACTTTCTTGTTAGAATCTCTTGAAACACAAAAGATTTTATCTCTTTTTCTTTTATTGGTTGTGCTTTTGGTGTCATGTCTAAAAAAACATTGTCTCATTCAAAGTCACAGATATTCACTCCTAAGTTCTCTTCAAAGGGTCGTATAGCTTTAGTTCTGACCTTTAGACCTATGACCACTTTGAATTGATTTTCATTTTTATTCTTTTTAGAGGCTAGTAATGCATTACAACATTTGTTTAACCATCCCAAACCCAAAGCCACCTTATCTTACAGATTCCAGAAAGGAGAAAATAACTTGCGCATGGCCACACAGTGAGTTTTGGGCATGGCTGGGCTCAGATGAAAGCTCTCTGTCTCAACAACCACAAATGACTCTGGCCCACCCATGAGCAAGGTACAGGCCAAACCTCCCCACATGCACAAAAGGTCCAGATGCTGTATAGGTCGGAAGGAATCCTCCCCACTCTCCACAGAAAACTGTGGCACCCCCAGGTAAACACAGATTCAGTTCCGCAGCAGACTGAAATGAGCCTGTGTCCCTTGCTTCTTATTTATCTCGCAATTGTTTCTAAGTAATCTCATGTCCTGCATCATCCCCAAAACCTACGCCAGTACACAGGGGAATAGACTATCTTCTTCAAGACCTCCCTTCCCCATGTGGACTTTTATATTGGCTCATTCACTCAGTTTAATTCATGGAGCACTTACTAGAAACCCTGCATTTGGCTATGGGGATACAAAACCGAATGGGATGATGCATCCCTAGCCTTGAGAAGCTGTCAGTTTATTGGGGGAGACACAGACTAAGTCCTGGCATTTTATCACCTCCCAACATTTAGTAATAATAAACATAACTGCTAATATTAATGACCACATGCCTGGCTCTGTGTTGGTGCTTTAAATGTACTACTTAACCCCATTACAGCCTTTTAAGATAGTGATATAAAGTGTGCCATTTTACAGGACAGATTAGAACACTAACCCTGTGCTAAACATTCTACCTAATAGAGGAACACGCAGAGGCCTACAGGAACAAAAAGTGATGAGTTTGGAAAGGCTTCAAGAACAAGAGGAACTGGGGTGAAGCTTTCACAGTGGAATGTTTCCCAGGAAAAAGCAAAGAGTAAGGCAACAGTAAAAACTGTTGTCGAGTCAGAGGGAAAGTGAGCAATGATGTGGCTAGATCCTGGGGAGACAGGGTCACGCAAAGGGGCAGTGTGCAGGCCACTGCCAGAATTCACACTCGCATACCACAGCCAGAAGAGCCAGCAAATTACCTGGGTACAAACTCGCTTTGAGCTGACAGGTATTGTTATTATACATTCCGTGCCTTTGAGACAATCTGCCAAAAAAAAAGAAGTCACTACCTAAAAGGAAACTGGCATTAATATAATTCAGTGTGAGGATATGATCCGGGATGGGGAGGTGAAGATGAGGTTATTTTATTCCTTACAATAATACTTGTATTTCAGGTAATCGAATTTGGTTCTTAGTGCTAATGTCATTTTCTGCTAATTTAATGTCCCAGGAATCCCTCAGAGTAAGAAGATTGCTGGTGGAATGCAAATAGAGCCCATTCTGGGAAAAAGAGTCATTTCCCCAACCCAGGTGTGCTCAAAGGCTGAGCAGAGGCCAATCCCACAGAGGAGAGGGAGTTAAATAGATCCTGGGAGGTGGTCTGTGCATAAAGGCTGCTTGCTGAGCAAGCGGGCAGTGGTTATATGAGATTCTTCATTGTGAAAGCAAACTAATCAGGCTCTCCTGCATCAGGCATTTGGAAAGCCAGCAGGGCAACTCAGGGGCCTCAGATGCGAAGACAGAAGTGCAGGGAAATGAGGAAGGTGGGGGGACAGCGTCCATCTGGCCAGCTCTGCTTCCTGAAGGAATATCCCTCTGCCCCCAACTGTGGTAGTAGTTAAGAGACCACACTTCTCAGCTACCCAGGACCAGTCCCCATTGATGCCACTGTCCCTGCATAATTATTTATAGCACTCCTTGTATTCTTAAAAGCGTTACAGTTTTGACAATAAATTATATACAGTCATCCTAGAGATAGTGGGTGGAACATGACCAGAGGAGGCAGGATAGAATCCACAAGCCATGCAACATCGGCAAAGGCACTTGACCTCTCAGGCCTCAGTTTCCTTGTCTGAAATGGAATAACAGCATGGGTCTGGCAAGTCGATTTGTGAGGATTAAATGAGACACCGTGTGTAAGTTACTGTGCCAGCCCTGTACTGGCTGGGCCCACGGAGAAACTCGATGGACGATAAACTATTATTGGCAGCTGGTACGCACATGCAGGACAGCCTAGGATTCCAGGCTTTGGGACTATCTCCTTTCTATCCTAATTGTCTGACTAACCCTCAAGCCTCCCTGCCTCCTGTTCTGCCCCTGGGCATCCAACATCCTCAGTTCACAGCTAATCACAGAAACAGAGCATGAAAAAAGGCATACTTCTCCAAGAGATGAATAGGATTTCATAAACCCAAAAGCCTATAGCTTCCAGCTGTGGTGCTGCCCTGGTCTAATTTACCCAGGGGCAGCGGAAGACAATGAAGCTGGGAATTTCTATTTGAGGGAGTCTTTTTTCCCCCTTCCCTCCCTGCTCCTGACAGTGGTCTTCAATTACAGCCTGCGAAGCCCTGGGTGCAGGGAGGCTAAGGGAGGCAGTCAGAGAAGTGAACTCACTGAAATGCATCTGCAGAAGCAGATTACTGTGTCCTACAGACACTGGCACAGCTGATAGCCCCTGAGCTCAATGGGGGCAGCCGGGGAAGGGGAGGAGAGCAGACAAAAATTAAGCTCCTCCCTGGGCCTGATGAAGATTAATATCTCCTCCCTGGTGAGATGAGGCGGCTTAATCGTCGCTATTAATACAGAATCACTGAGAGCCAAAGATGGGGGTGTGGAGGGAGTGGGGGATGGGCTGAGAGCATCTCCTGGTATGGGTACAGAAGCAGAGAGGGACACCATGAATGGGGAAAGGTAGCTGACTTCTGCAGGGTTCAAAAGTTAATACAGAAGAAATCTGATAGCTGAGGCACTCCATAACGTAGCACAGCTTTAGACTCCTTTGTTGCTTTTCTGACGAAGATCACCTGACTGATTGGGTTAAACACGCAGATCTCTAAGACCACATTCAGTATCACTCAATAATCTCAGCACACAGACCTTGACCGTGACCACCTGGGGTACCCAACCAATGGCAGAGTTCAGGTATGGCCTTCTGATTCCTCTCTCAGAGGCCTATTCTTAGCCATGCTTCAAGATTCCATCCAAAAGGCATCTTCCTCACAAAAGCTTTCTTTGATGTCCCCAGATACTCATGTGCCCCTCCTGAGTTTGTGAACACTGGCGTACACACTTCTGTTATAGCAAGTATTTTAGACTGGAATGGTGAGCCCTCCCCTGCAGAAGAGGCCGCTGCTCTTAGCCTTAAATTCTGCTTCCCACCATGCTATAACCTCCCTTACCCATTAAATCAGTGTTTCTATCACCTCATCTCCTGTTGTCCTCCAAGGACCCGCTATCTTTGGGGAATGACCACACAGAGAAGGGTCATCATCACCTAAGACCAATCAAGTGAACAATTTTCTTGAGGGCAGGGACCATGTCTTAAACTTATTTGTGTCTTTCTCAGATCCTAGTCCAATATCAAACATATACTGGGTGCTAAACGTGCAACGAACTAAGAGGAAAAAAGGGGGTAAGGAATCAATGGAGGCACCAAAAAAATCAGCTGGCCGCTCTAGAGGTCCTGCCCAGAGCCAGCAGCAGTAGCTGCCTACCCCAGAGTGTCCGCAGCTGTGGACAGTCTTGTCTGTCTGTCCCTTGTCAGTTCTGATTGGAAGATGATCTACCAGGTGGCAGTGCACAGTGTCATGAGCAGGGACATAGTGGTGGATGTGGCTTATTCTGAAAGGGGATTCCAGAAAACAACAGTGCATCAGTTGATGAAGTTGGTGGCCTTCACTGTGCTCAAGTCAGACACCACAGATTTCAAATTGATGTTCGCTGGAACTATCAGATCAAGAACCAGTCCACCCTCACCATGGTGATGCAGCTTCCCAGAAGGGACTGAAGCCATGGTGTCCCTTGGAACACACTGGCCATGCCTGGGAAGTCCTGGCTGTGAAGGCCCCTCAGTCCTCCTGGGTGGGCTCCATCCTGTGCAGACAGGGGTGGGACAATAAATGGTTGGAGTTAGTAAAAAAAAAAAAAAAAAAAAATCAGCCGGGCTCGGTGGCTCAGCCTGTAATCCCGCGCCTTTGGGAAGCTGAGGTGAGTGGATTGCCTGAGCCCGCGGGTTCGAGACCCGCCTGGGCAGCGAGACCTCATCTCTACAATAAATCAAAAAAATCAGTTGGGTGTGGTAGCACGTGCCTGTAATTCCAGCTACTTGGAAGGCGGAGGCGGAAGGATCGCCGGAGCCCAGCAGGTCGAGGCTGCGGTGGCCGGGAGCGGCCACTACACTCCAGTCTGGGCGACAGAGCGAGACTCCAACTCAAAAAAAAAAAAACAAAAAAAAATCAGCTGGCCCACCCAGAGGAAGGCTCAGCATCCAAGAAAAAAGGTGCAAACACATCAAAGTGATCACAGAGTCCTAAGGCCCCAGTATTATCTTCCCAAAGGCATCGATATTTATCTTAAAGGTGTGCCATTAAAAAAAGTAAAAAGTGTAAGCCCCCCCCAGGCCCCCACTAATCCTCACTCATTCAACCTCCGTGTGAATGTTCATCTCAACTCACTCAGCATTCCTGACTCCCCAAATTCCACATCATCTGACATCTGAGCCTAAGGACTTGGGAAATGGGAGAATCCCAGAAGGGCAGACCTTGTGCAGAGCGATGTGCACTCCTGTTTGTCACAGAATGGGCTGGAAAACCGCACACGTGAAGGTGACTGGTTTGCGACTCATACAAGTAGACGAACCATCGTCCGAACGTATCTGAGGAGCACATATCTACCGTGTGTACGACAAACAGCACATGGAACTCGAACTGCACCCGCGTAGGGTACACGCTGTGGCATCACAAGCGCTGGGGCTTCCGGGTCCCAGCTCTTCATCAGATGACAGTCTCAACAACAGCTCAGCTGATTGATCATGCCAAAACACACCTCCCTCGGGTGGGTTAAAAAAGCAAATCAGAAGTGTCTAAAGTGGGAACACCACCTCAACCACCGTCTTCCCACTCTGTGCAGAGCACAGTAGGTGGTTTAAAGAGGCCCACGCACCAGTCTGAACCTTCAAAGCACTTCCAGGTTGACAGGACTATAAATACCTACAGAAGAACCAACAAGTGAAGGATCGAGTATTAGTCACCTGGATGAGCTGCCAACATGTCTAGCGGAGTGAGCTGAGACTCTCCTACACACCCAAGTGTGCCTGAGTCAAGTGCAGACCGGAATAGCCAGCAGCTGCACCCAACCCGCTGGGCCTGGAGGCCCAGAAGCAGCGCTTTTCTGGCTGTAGCACCAACACACACCATAAGCACCCATGACTGCAACCTCTCATTAACCCACAGGCAGCACAGGGGAAGAGCCCGAGAGAAGGACTGTAGAGGAATAGAGACCAGACGCTGAAGAAGCACAGCTGGAGCACCTGGAACTGTAAGAGGAACAGAGATTCTGAGAACATACAGCCGAAGTGCCTGGAACTGCAGCTGGAAGGGAGCTAGAGCTCTGTGCAATCACTTTGCAAGAAATCCAACCATTACAAAGCCTAGGGCCAAGAGGAGTATGCAAGGAAGAGCATCTGAGCTGGTCCCATGCTGACCCGTCAGATGAAGTCTCTTGGCTCAGCAGTCCTGGCAAAACCAGCTACAGAGACCCCATTTTTTAAATTTTATTATTATTATTATTGAGACAGAGTCTCAATCTATTGCCCAGGTTGGAGTACAGTGGCATGATCATTAGCTCACTGTAGCCTCAAACTCAAGTGATCTTCCTGACTAAGCCTCCTGAGTTGCTGGGACTACAGACATGTACCACCATGCCCAGCTAATTTTTTTTAAAAAGTGTAATAGAGACAGGGTCTTGCTATGTTGCCCAGGCTGGTGTTGAACGCCTGGCCTCAAGCAATCCTCCCACCTCAGCCTCCCAAAGTGCTGGGATTATAGGCATGAGCCACCATGCCTGGTCAGGGATCCCACTTTTAACCACTCACAAATGAGAACATGCCAGTTGCCACCAACCTGCTATGCTTTTGTAGGGTATTTAACTGTTTGGTGCCTCAGTTTCCTCATCCATAAGATGGGGCTACCAAGGACTCCTCTCTACCTGCTGAGACAACACAGCATGGTGAGCAAAAGCATGGCCCTTGGGGGACAGACAGCAAGCTCCAGAGTCCCACCAAATCTGTTTCATGGTTTAGTGACCTCGGACAAATAATTGAACCTCTCTGTACCTTAATTTCTTCAGCTGTAAGCAGGATAATAATCGTACCAACTTCACAGGGTGATTGTGAGGCCTAAATAAGCTAATCTCAGTAAATCACAGAAAGTAGCACTGAGCACACAGCAAGTGCTCTATAAATATTAGTGACTATTTTTAAATTTTTTTTATGTTTTATTTTTTTAATTATAAAGATGTGGGGTACAATTCAGGGTTAGGTATACAAACATTGATTATGCAGGTACCCTTGTTGATGAGGTATGCCCTTCCCTCCCCTAGCAGTTTTCCTCAACTGCCAATCCCACCCCCCTCTCCTCTGGCAGTCTCCCACCAGGGATTCCCAGTTTGCCAATCCCTTTCTTACGGTATTACAGTTACTGTTCAAGGTCCGCTTATGAGTAAAAACATACGATACTCCGTTCTTTGTTTCTGTGATAGATCACTGAGTATGATCGACTCTAAATTCATCCAAGTTGCTGCAAAGTCACTATGTTTGTCCTTCTTTATGGCTGCATAACGGAACAGGATAGAGATTCCGGAAGCAAACCCTCAATATTAGTGACTATTATGGCTGTGGACGATGTTGCTGCTCTTTTGCATCGCGTTCCCATAAAGGAGGTAAATGCTCACTCAGCAACCCCTATGTGTGCAAGGCCCCTGCCATGTAGTGTCAGCTCCCTTACTTGTCACACCACCCCCACACACACACACACACCAGGAGGGACCATGAACCCACTTAACATGAGGACTGAAGTTCAGAAAGGTCTCCCAGGGCATGCAGCTGGCAAGCGGCAGCATCAGACCCAGAACCCTGTACTTCCCACCCCCCAGCAAGAGCTGCCAAATAAAGCCAGGCTGACACTTCGTCTTCGCTTGAACCACAATTTTCTGTATGATAAAAATAAAAATTCAGTGTCTACTTCACACTGAAAATGAAAAAAAGGCTTCCCTGTCTTTCTTTCCACATCTTCTCCCCTGAGCAAACATGGCTGACACTGGCTTCTAGCTTACCTCGCTGCGGGGTGCTGCTGGTTTAAGGGTCCCAACACTCGGGAGAAGCAAGCTGGGGGTGTCCACTGACAGATCTTTGATCTGCTGTCAACATGTCCCCAACGAGCCACAGATCTCTTGCTCACACAGATCTTCCCACAGGCCCCTCCGTCAAGCACCCATCTGTTCAGGGCAAACGTAGAGTCACAGTCGATTCGTTCCTTCTCTCTCCTTCACAACCCACATTATCACCAAGGCCTGAAGGATCCGCCTCCAACACCTATACCTGGACTGCCACTTCCATTGCCATTGCCACCATCTAAGTTCAGGTCACCTCACCTGGATGACTGTGTCAGCTACAGAGTTGGCGACCTGGCCTAAATGCTTGTTCCCCACAGATCATTTCCCACAGGGAAGCCAGGCTGATTGTCTCTACTCCATCTGACCTCCACCACAGCTCTTGGAGGGGTCAAGACAGATATCTTCACCCCCACTGTACAGATGAGGAAACAGAGTCTTTGACTTGCCACACGGTTATTTGGTGATGAAGCTCATTCAGGAGCCAACGATCCGAATGACCTCACAAGATAGCCAACTTTCTTGGGTTTTGATTTTCTCTCAGAGAGTGAGAACTTTAGCCCAGCTTGACTCATAGGCTGTTGTGGAGATTCAATGAGAAAGTGGGCTCTCTCACTTACCAGCCAAGTGACCCGAGCAAGCCACTTAACCATGCTGGCTTCTCATTTTGTGCTTTTTCCATTATGCCCCACTGGCAGTGAGTTCAGTTCAATTATGTGAGAATTAAACCTTTATTTCATATTTATTGAGCAACAACTACGTGCCAAAACATTTTTTTGTTTTGAGTTGGGGTCTCAATCCGTCACCCAGCCTGGAGTGCAGTGGCACGCTCATGGCCACTCCAGTGTCAACCCGCTGGGCTCTGGCGATCCTTCCGCCTCAGCCTTTCAAATAGCCGGAACTACAGGCACACGCTACCATGCCCGGCTAATTTTTTCTTATTTATTGTAGAGACGAGGTCTTGCCAAGTTGCCTGGGCTGATCTCAAACCCATGGGCTCAGGCAATCCACTCACCTCGGCCTCCTAAAGTGCTGGGATTACAGGCTGAGCCACTAAGCACAGTCTAAAACAGATTTTTTAATGCTCCATATTTTATTTGCAACTACAGATCTGAAGTATATCAATAAATGACCTCATCAAAAGTGAAAGTAAAAAAACAGCTGCAATATGCATTCCTTGCCTCCACAAGTCATCATACCTAGACCTTCGAAGACATTTGGAAGAAGGTAATCCTCTTTCCATTCACACATAAGAAAATTAGAGAAGGCATGATATGAGCCCACAGTCACCAAGGTGGTAAGCGGCACAGACAGCTTTCAAGCCCAGTGTATTCTGACTGCAAAGTCTGTGTTGCCCCCCGTCCTGCTGGCCTTACCCCAGGCGGTGGTCACTCCTTTCTGATGACAATGGGGATGGGAATGCCTAGTACACACATGACAGCTTGAGGTCTCCCTCTTGCCCAGGCTGTGTCTCTCCTCTATGTCTTCCCAAATGACAACATGCTCTCTTGTGGGTCCCCAGAACACACCTACTGCCTACTTACCTCCCCCGTGATGCCTTTTCTGACCTCTAGCCACACAGGGCCTCAATGAGCTACCTCCCCCTCCCCCCTCATACAGTATCCCCATCACATGGGTGGTGGCACACTTCTGGGTGGCTCTACCACACCCACCCCCAAGAAAAGATTTCATTCATCTCTGTTCCCTACTGAATGGTACAGAAGAACTGATGCTGAAGGAAGAACTACCTATGGGCCAGTGATTATCATGGAAAGAAAGGGGGAGGGGAAGGGGGGAAGAGAAGGGAGCAACAGGCAGCATAAACGGCGGGTGAAAATGTACTCATGGCGGCTGGGCACTGTGGCTCAGCCTGTAATCCAGCACTTTGGGAGGCCAAGGCGAGTGGATTGCCTGAGCCTGCAGGTTTGAGACCCGCCCTGGCAACTTGATAAGACCTCGTCTCTACAACAAATCAAAATTAGCTGGGCGCAGTAGCGCACGCCTGTAATTCCGGCTACTCGGAAGGCTGAGCTGGAAGGATCTCCAGAGCCCAGCAGGTGGAGGCTGCGGTTGCCGGGAGCGGCCACTGCACTCCAGTATGGGCGACAGAGTGAGACTCCAACTCAAAAAAAGAAAGAAAGAAAGTGTACTCACGGGCTGTGACCTAGGGCAAGTCTCTCAACATCCTGCACTTTCCAGGGTCTATAAAAGGGGACCGGTGCTCTCACCTACCCGAAAGATAAGTTGTGAGAAGTAAATGCAGGTGGTTAGAAAAGCATGGAGTTACTTAGAGCACGCACAGCAAAGGCTCATCAAGGGTTAACTTTTATTATCTGACACTAAGGATGGAAGGAAATGCCTCAAAGCCTGAAGGAACCAAGGGATTTCATCCAGGAATAGAACAGACAAAGCAGCCAAGAAAATATGCAATTCAAGAGTCTCTTTCTGATTACTACCTGTCACCGAAGCATCTGGAAAGTGGTACAGAGAATGTCTGGGGCAGAGGTATGGATCAAAGGGAAAACAGGCTCCTTTCTACTCATCAGAGAGCCATCAGAGCAGCAACAGCTATTAGGAAAGAGGCTGGTGAGAGCGAGACATAAAAAACTTTGTAAATACTTACTCCCAGTGAGGATCCTCACTTATCTGCCCCTTCACGCCACTCACCTCTGAATGTTTATCCAAAACATGAAATTAAGAAGTGGGTGAGATGCTTGTCTCTCTCCAGACCTGCCTCCTTCGGTGACGAGCTCCCGTGTGTACCCTGACCCTCTGGGCACCCAGAGGCCCTACGTTCATTTCCGGACTGGGGATTTAGAGTCCAGGAACCCAAACAGCCCCCACATCGCTCCCAAGAGGGCCAGGCACAGCATTCTGGGCAGCGTAAATCACAGGTGTGGCTTTTTGGAAGGGAAAGGCAGGCGAGGGCCCAATTATCTCTACAGCTCAGAACAGGCTGACCCTTATCTGTCCCGAAAGGCTGGATCCAATCATCAATCATCCACAGGGGCCTGGGCAACTGGCACAGAATCCAAGAAGGCAAGCAGGGAACGTGATAGTTTGAAAAGGAAGAAAGGTCACCGCAAGTGAGTCCAGGAACTTAGAGTTCAAGTTTTGACCTAGTACATTTTCCCAGCTGCTGTGGAGGTCACCGCACTAAATCTAGGAGCCTGGAGTTCAAGTTCTGACCTAGTACATTTCCAGTAGCTGCAAAGGTTACCGCAACTGAGCCCAGGAACCCGGAGTTCAAGTTCTGACTTAGTACATTTTCCCAGTAGCTGTGAAAGTCATCGCACTAAGCCTAGGAGCCTGGAGTTCAAGTTCTGACCTAGTACATCTTCCCAGTAGCTGTGAAGGATTCCTCATGCACAAGGAGGTGGTCAAATTTTCCCACTCTCTATGGAGAACTAAGCAGGAGGAAGTGACCTTGCAGAGAAAAGAGAAAGAGATCTAGAATCCAACCCATTTAAGAGGTGAATGCTTGAAACTTGGGAAAGATCACAGAAGACAGGACTGCCTAGGTGAAGTCTAAGCTCTGGGATGGGGTTCTGGAATGAGTGGCCAAGGGCGGACAGGAGTTCATATGCTAAACAAATGCCCCAGGTGATTCTGATCACTTGCCAGCTCTAGAACCCTGAGCTCATTATCAAGCTCTTCTGTGTCTCTGTTTCCCCATCTGTAAAATGGGACTATTAGTACCCACCTACAGCTCTGAGGAACAAATGAGTTAATAGAAGTCGAGGACTTGGTGCCTGATGCATAATAAATGCTTCATAAATAGTAACGTATGTCATTTTTATTTCTGGCACCATTGAGCATCTAGTCTATTCCAGGTATTGTGTGCCACAGACCACGTATTCAGAGATGACTAAGGAGAGTCCTTGCCAACTGAGGTGTGTGGAATCTGAGTAAATAATAATGACAATGATGACGACTTAACCTGCACTCTTTATGTGCCGGGCACTTTTCCAGGTCATGTACAAAGTTACTGTAGTCTACAGGAAAGCTCTAAAAATGAGGTACGTGATATAAATGAAGTGCACCTCAACATCATAAATGATTAACATAAATGCAAACAATACACTGGCCAGGCCCTTAGAATGAGGACTAAGACCCGTCAAAGGAGATAGATAAAGCAGAGAGCGGGGCTGCTGTGTAAGACAAACAGTAGGCACTCAAGCAGTGCTGTCATTACCATGCTGATTATTATTAAATCCAAGACCAGGCCAGGCTCGGTGGCGCAGCCTGTCATCCCAGCATTTTGGGAGGCCGAGGCAAGTGGATTTCCTGAGCCCGCGGGTTTGAGACCCGCCTGGGCAACTTGGCGAGACCTCGTCTCTACAATAAATCAAAAAAATTAGCCGGGCGTGGTAGCGCGGGCCTGTAGTTTTGGCTAATTGGAAGGCTGAAGCGGAAGAATCGCTGGAGCCCAGCAGAGTGAGGCTGCAGTGGGCCGGGAGCATGACACTGCACTCCAGTTTGGGTGGCAGAGTGAGACTCCAACTCAAAAATAAAAATAAAAATAAAAATAAAATAAATCCAAGTCCAGAGCCCAGGAGAGGAGAAGGGGATTTGAGATCCTTCACCCAGAGGCTTCCCTTTATCCAGGTCAAACTTCCCAAATGGGCCAGAAGGATCACCTGAGGCACTTGCTAAAAATACCAGCAACTGGACACCTCCCTGTGAAATCCCACTTGGGAAGCTCTGGGACAGGGTTCTGGAACTGTATTTTCGTGAGTGCCCCAGGGTGGACTGGGAGTCCATATGCTAAACCAATGCCCCAGGTGATTCTGATCATCTGGCCAATGATGGAACCAGAGGTCTAGGTGACCTCCTTATAGGCAGGGAGAGGAAACAGTTTGTCAGGTTTCTCTTAACCTTGATTAGCAGCTAAAGGCACGTGCATATTGCAAGAATACGCTTCCCAAGGAGGAGACAGGGGCAAGGAAGAAGCCACAGCAAAGGGTCCCAAGACCCTTCCCAAGGTCTGCGTGGTGGGCCCTGCTCTGCCCTTGCTCACCTTCCCCGACAGGCTCCGTCTCCTCTCTCTCTCCTCAGCCACCCACTTCTCTGCAGTCCTACAAAGGCACCAAGCGCTCCCCAGCTCCTGCTATTCCCTCTGCCTACAATGCTTGTCCTCCCTGTTTCCGCCTGGCTCTGCTTAACACCACCAATCAGAGAGGCCTTCCCAGACCACCCTATAAAACGGCACCTCCCATTTCCATTCCTCACCAAGCCCATGCCCTGCCAATGGGCATGACCATCTCACCCTGCCCTGTTTTCTTTGTTGCATGTATCACCACTCAACATAGCATGAATTTGTTCGTTCATCATCTCTCTCCAACCACTCAAAAGGAAGGTCTAGGAGAAGAGAGTGCACATGTTCATGTGGCTCAGGGCTCTATCCCCAGCACCCCAAATAGTCCCTATGTTTGTTGAATGAATGAATGACCTTGGTGATTCACCTAATGGCTCTGAAGCTCAGGAACCTCATTTGAAATGGAATACCCTCCTGCCCTAATGGGGCTGTGGGAGGACTGTTTAAATGTATCCAGAAAGCTCATGTTCAACAGTGCCTCACTACCTAATGGTAATCCCCACCAACAGATACAATGGTGAGGCTTCCTGGCTGGGTCACAGCCTCCAGCTTCCAGCCCCATCACTGGCTGTGCTCCATCTAGGAGAGTCACCGATTCCTAGGAAATGGGGTATACCCTCTGCTGGAGCAAAAAAGCCTTAAGTACTGGCTGGGTGGCCTTACTCCAACAGCTCAAGTCCTCCAACCTCAGTCTCCTCACCTATACAACAGGACAAGTGTGAAGCTGGTAGGAGGGACAAATGAGATAATGTATGAAAAGTTCCTAGCCCAGCACCAGGCAGAAAGTCAGGCAAATGCTCCAAACTCAAACAGAGCCAGACAAGGCCAACCAATGGAATACTCAGGTACCAGAAGCTCTCTCGTCTCAATTCTGCTTTATGTAAACAGCAGTGCAGGGAAGACAGGAGGACCACCAAGGAAGGAAGGAGATGGTGGCCACCGGAGAAACCAAGCATTGTACAAAGGGACAGTCCCTACTCAGCGCTAGTCAATGGCTGCTCTGATGAGAGTATGGTTTTGCTAGATCTTTCCATTTTTTAAAGGAAAGCCAAAAATTATTTTTTTAAATGTGCAATCTTCCAACGTTTAACCGTTAGCAATGAATTCAAAAGTGATACAAAGCAGTGGGCAGGCCAAACCACACACAACTCAGGCCAGATGTAGCCAGGCTCTGTTTAACAACTGATAAATAACAGCGACGGCTCTCATTTCCATTATGGTTATAGGGGAAATTGTACATTTCCTTTTCATGTTTTCATTTCGTCTACACATAATAATAAAATGTTTTTTTTTTTTTCTTTTCCGGGCACAGGATTTTATGAAGATGCATGGTTGTTGACTAATGCAGATGAGAACATTATCTAACGTGGCTTGGAGTCAGTATCAAGCAGTAATAATGTTTTAGTATTAACTGAAGCTATACCATTGCCAAGAGTCTTGTAAGAATACTGGTCTTGTTTCAAACTGACGAAAACCCTCATACAGAATTAGGGTCTTATGAGCAAATTTCAGATCTTGAAGTCAGGGTTGTGATCAAATCTCAAAGAGGGAATATCTGTCCAAATGGCAAGATATAGCAGGAAGGAAAAAAGAAAGTGTGGTTAAATAGAAGTGTTAAACAATGATCCCTAAAGAAAAGTTACATTCTTAAAAAAAATTTGAATTTCAAAGATAAACAGTCACATAGATTCATAAATCCCAAAGGCTAATAAAATTCCTCTCGTTTATAAAAAAATGTAGAACCTACAAAATCAGCTATGTATTTAACTGTCAAGATTTGCATAGTTTAAAAAAATAAGTAACAGTCGGAAGAGTGAACAAATCAGAAGTGAAATGCTTGGTTGCTTGAATTACCACAAAGTGAACACACCTGTATAACTACCACGCAGGTTATAAATTCAATTAAATAATCAGCAGCACCCCAAGTCTTCTTTTTGTCCTGCTCCAGTCTCTCTGTCTTCCACCCTTTCCCCCCATAGTTAGCCGCCATCTGGATTGGGTAAGAGTCTACATTATTTTCTGCCTGTCTTTCGACTCTACATAACTGGAATCCTATAGCATGTAGTATTTTGTGTCCGTTTTCTTTGGCTCAACGTGGTCTGTGAGTACTCCTCAGTACTCCACTATGTAAATGCGCCACTGTGTATTTGCTTATTTTGCTGTTGATGGACATTTTGTGGTTTCCTGTTCAGTACTATTATAAATAATGCTGATGTGAACATTCTAGTCCAAGCCCTCCTGCCCATGTACATTCTATTTCTCTTCAGCATACATTTAGGGACAGAGCTGAGAGGCCATGGGGTATGCTCAGTACCTGAGAATACCAAAGGGTTTTCCAAAGTACAAGTAGCTATTTTTACTTAAAGTTAACAGACCCACTCAACCATAAACAGGTCTCTCTGAATGAAATCCTTCCCTCCTTTTGTTAAGTTGGTATCCAAAAAAAACAGTAATAAATGAAATCACAATGAAAGGGGGTACCTACAGAAAAGTAGAATACACTTAGTTTAGCATAGTCTTTTTGCCTCACATAGCCATTTTTGCCTAGATTTTACCTCAGATATGCTTTGAATCTAGCACAGGTTAGACCAAAATAAGATAAATTTCCAATAGATAGGTTTTAGGAAGTGTTCAGACATTCCACTGCAGGCTAAGCTGGCAGCCTAGCCCACCCCCTTGGCAAATCTTCATCAGATGCAAGACAAGAACAGAGGCAGAGAAATAGTAGTAGAGCAGCTTTTGGTCAAGGAGTTGGCGGACTGCAATCCTCTGACAAGTCTCTAGCAGGAAAGGCCCCTCCCCTTGTCTCCTCCCATCTAGCCCACCACCTGAGGGCATGAGATGCTAAGATCTAAGACTCAAGTAGCTACAATCAACATCAAAGACCAGCAGCCCTGGACATTCCTTCAGGCCCAAACCCCCCTTACCTTATCCCAAAGGTCCTTGAATATACCCAGTTCTTGGCCATTGGATACCACACTTGCCTCTGAATGTAGGGCCCTTTCCAATTTATAAAAGGTGAATAATAAACTTTACTTCTTTCTACTTTCTTCCTTGTTGCAATCTTGCATTATTCCCGTGATCTCTGCCTCAGCATCAGCACTGGCATCGGCCCACTTCACCTCAATTTACCCTTTCACACTTTAAAACCAGGTCCCCCCAAGAGTGGGAGTTCCGGACCTTTCTTTTCAGAAAACCTGATCCCACCTTGATTACTGATTGAACACCTATCACAGACAAAGTATTATGTCTTAAATTTTTCAAACAATTCAGACCAATACATTTTAACATAATGCCTTTTCCATTAGCTGTAAATGAAATGTTGGATATCCGTACATCAAATTCATACCCAAGAACCCAAAACTCCTAGGGCAGGATAAGATGTCCATATAAAAAAAGTGGATGGTATAGCCATCCCTTTAGCTTTGTTCCTGAAGGACAAGAAAGGGATGGGATGGAGAAGATGCAGGAGCACAGGACAGAGTGGGAGGAGCGTGGAAGATCAAATAATGCCCCCCCCAAAGATGTCCACATCCTAATCCCCACGACCTCTGACTATGTTACCTTACATGACAAAAGGAACTCTGTGGGCACCATTAAATTAAGGATTTTGAGATATGGCAAATATCTTGGATTTTCTGGGTGGCAAATAAAATTAAGGATTTTGAGATATGGCAAATATCTTGGATTTTACAAGTGTCCTTATAAGAGGAAGGCAGGAGAGTCACAGTCACAGAATAAAAGATGTCAGGAGAGAAGCAGAGGTCAGAGTCAGAGAGAGTGATCTGAAGATGCTACACTGTTGGCCTTAGAGATGGAGGAGGGGGTCACAAAGGAAGGCAGGCGGCCTCTGGACGCTGCCAAAGGACAGGAGGAGACAGATTCATTCCTGGGGCCTCCAGAAGGAACCGGCCCTGCCAACAACCTGACTTTAAGACCAGTAAGAATGATTTTGTTCTTCTGACCTCTAGAACTGTAAGATAATAAATTTGTGGGGCTTTTTAAAGCCACGATGTTTGTGGTGATTTGTTACAGCAGCCACAGGAAACAATATAAGGTGGTTTACTATGATTTTACACCAGGTTTCCTGATCCAAAGCTTTTGCCATGAGCTCTTCCAGGAGAGCGGCCAACTTATGCATCAGGGCCGCCATTTTCATCCTAGTAGGACGGCCAAGAATATTTTAAGATCGAAGGCTGGGTCATCTTAGCACCCATCTGACAACCAGATAATTGGGATAGACTCCACTGCCCTCTAAGATACCACGACCTTAAAGAGATTATTTTTGGCCCAAAGGTAAGAAGTACAGACACATTAAGTCCCACCATGTGCCCTGTGGCCTATTCGAAGCTGCCCACTCTCCGATTCATGTCCTCAATCTTTGTAAGCGTTCACTCAGGCAGTACACTAACAGCTATTAAGCGCCAGCCAGGAAAGTTCTTCATTTTTGATACATTAAAAAAAAAAAATCAATGCAATTTTTATATTACACTTTCCATTTAATTCTGCATTCAGCATCCTGTGTTCTTATTCCCCATTATATCCTTATTAAGTGATATATTTGGGCCATCAGCAGGAAGGCAAAATGGGCTTTGCTGTCATCAAAGCTGCCACACAGCCTAGCCTCGGAGGATACTGAAACCTCCAGCAGATCATTCACCAGAACCTTGTACAGTCTGAGTTCACAAGCCTCCCAGCACATTCTCTGGGCTGAGGAATGGGGAAGCGTATGTGAGGCTGAGGAATCAGGCATGTGTGGACAAGCCCTCCTTGGACGAAATGCATTCCCCATCTTGCCTATTCCACTATACAAGTGCCCAAGATCCCCCAAAACGATGCAAAGAGAAAGCTTTTACTCACATTTATTTGGTTCTCACTGCAACTCTTCAAAATGGCCAAATGTCAGGACCCCATTTCTTCCTGTTGAAATTTATAGTGACGACTCTCAAAGGCATTCGTTTCAGGAGGAGTTTGGGTTGATAAGAACAGAACGAAAGATGAACCGAGACTTTAGGAATGACAAAACGTGGGTGCAGGCTGATATCAGCTCAAAAATTAATATCCTATGCCTGTTCGTGACACAGGTTTTTCCATGTTCAGGATTTTGCATCCTCTGAAGACATTCGCTTTTAAATAACACCCACACCCTCACCGGCATCCCTGACAACAAGAAGCCTCTCACCGAGCTGGTTATGAATGATCAGAGGGCAGCATTTGTGAACAATTTTATGAATGGCTGATAAGTCATTTTCCCTTTTCCCACATGCTGATAAGTCTGTAACAGCTGAAAATGTCTCCTTGATGGACAGACAAGAACGAACCACATCCCACAAATAAAACCCACCATGCTCATGAGTAAAGGTGTTTCTGATAAGAAATAACAGGCATGATCGAAATGAAAATGGAGCTGGGACTCAAGCAGCAGAATTAATATCACGACTGAAAAGAAGGAGCCATGTCTTCAGGTCTCAAATCACAGATGCTC
Organism: Carlito syrichta; assembly: GCF_000164805.1. Taxonomy (NCBI): domain Eukaryota; kingdom Metazoa; phylum Chordata; class Mammalia; order Primates; family Tarsiidae; genus Carlito; species Carlito syrichta. The sequence goes on along the minus strand of NW_007252184.1, from coordinate 525,428 downwards.
ACAGCACAAAGCCTGCACCTACCTGCAGCTTTTCCCTCCCTGTAAACATTCACTAAGAAGGCATTATGAGTGTAGGCTCAGGGAGGCACTGGGAGGGTAAAGATAAATAAAACAGTTCCAGTCTCAAGAAATTCACAGACGAGTATTCAGAAAGGCACCACACAAGCAAAATATAACTTGATGAGTGCTGGCCACAGAAGTTTCCACACAGGATCAGACACTAGGTGAAAAATATCATTGAATAGGGTCATTGCCCCTCTAGTACCTTGGGGAGGGAAATCTCCTCTCTCTCTTTCTCTCTCTAACTTCTTTTTAAATAAACTATATTTTCCAGTCTAAAAAAAAAACAAAAAAAAGAATATGGTCATTGAAGGTGTTGGCTGGGCAGAAGAGTTGTAGAAAAAGAGTTGCATACCGGGCGGAAGAAACACAAGAGTGAAACTCAAGAAGCAGAAAAGTAGTTTTCTCAGGGAGTTCAACCTGGCTTTGTACCAGGACTGAAGACAGAAATTATAGGGGGGAGGGGAGATTGTGAAAGACCCCAGAGTCATGGTAGGGAGTCCAGAGTAAATCCAGGAAGCAATGATATGCTATCAGCACTCAAAACCACAGGAAGGTGCATTTACTCACTTACTCATTCACCCAACACACCTTTGGGGACCAACTCTTCTCCCAGTACTGTAGCAGGTGCTAGAAATGGAAGAATGAGCAGAAAGACCCACTGCCTCCCTTTCTGATGGTAGCTAGTCAGTCTTGAAGACAGGGGAAGATGGAAACAAGAAAAACAAAGAGCCTTGAGTATCAAGGGTAAATTCGAAGAGCTTTAGGGAAAATTGGAGTTGAGGAAGCCAACCCGGGTAAGGGTCAGGAGCAATCATGTTTAAGCTGAGACCAGAGGGTCTAAACAGCCAGATAAAGAAGGCAAAGGGAACAACAAAAGGGAGAAGCAAGAGCAGGCAGAGTAGAGGCCACAGAGGGCAGGGCATGCCAGGACCTGAAGGAGGCTGATAGGGCTGGCAGAGGATGCCAGGTTATGTTGATACCTAACCAAACTGAGGTTCACTCATGCAGAAAGGCCAAACAGCTATACCGAGGTTTGTGGTGGGAGAAAGGAGGGTATTTATTCTCAGGGCACCAAGCAAGAAGAATCAGGCAGCTCCCACTGACAACCCAATATCCATGATGGGTTGTAAGGAGGGTTTTTAAAGGCAGGATTATATTTTAGAAAAGCAGAACTTACAGGCAAAATCGTCAATTAATATATGGAGGTTATACATTGGTCTAACCTAAAAAGGTGGGATAAAACCTACAGGTCATAGGCAGATGTAAAGATTTTTTGATTTGTCATCAGATAAAGCCTTTGTTTAAAATGTTGGGGCCAAGCCAGGCTCAGTGGCTCAGCCTGTAATCCCGCACCTTTGGGAGGCTGAGGTGAGTGGATTGCCTGAGCCCGCTGGTTC
>NW_007252184.1:515214-523948 GCF_000164805.1 Carlito syrichta | reverse complement strand
CAACTTGGCGAGACGTCATCTCTACAATAAATCAAAATGAGCTGGGTGTGGTAGCACACGCCTGTAGTTCCAGCTACTTGAAGGCTGAGGCGGAAGGATCGCCGGAGCCCAGCAGGTCGAGGCTGTGGTGGCCGGGAGCGGGCACTGCACTCCAGTCTGGGTGACAGAGTGAGACTCCAACTCAAAAAAAATAAAAAATAAAAAAATAATAAAATGTTGGGGCCAGCAGAAAAGAATGTTAACTCTGGCTCATGACTCTTTCCAGGCCCCTCAGGAAGATTTTTAGAATAAAGAACAGTGGTGGAGTTTTGTCCTTAGGGCTGTTTTTTGTTTTTAATCTGAAGTCTATGTGCCAATGGATCTGCTTGGTGGGGTCTGAGTTCTTAAAAAATAAATCAGGGTCATATGTTAAGAGGTTGTCTTCAGTTTTTATAGGGAACCAAACATCCTATGACTCTAATTTTTTTGGTTATTGTTTTAAGTTACTTTTTAAATTATTATTATTATTTATGCTTATTACATTGCTTATTTACCTTTTAGGGTTAGGTAGGTACCTGAAATTTTGAATTCTGAAGAATTTCGAAGGAACTTGAGATTTCTTTTTTTTTTTTTTTTTTTTTTTTTTTTAATTTTTAATGTCTGGGGGGACTCTGCAAGTCCCTAAGAGGGGCCCCTGTTCTGCCTCAATGTCAAGAGGTGGAATGAGGAAGGGGGATTAGGAGGTGGGCCACAGGAGTTAACAAAGGGCAGAGGCACTGTGATTTAGCTCTAGTTACTCTCTGGAGAACGAAGGAGACATGTGAGAGAGCAGGCTGTTGCATTTAGTCCTGATCACAAAAGAGGAATGGCAGAGCCATGGCAGAGGAGGTCAGCAGTAGTGAAGAACAGGAAACAACAGACTCAGCTGTAAGACCGAGCTCACATTTAACAGGATGCAGCATCCAAGTCATGGAGGGAACAAAGGAGAAGGAAGGAACATCTACTCCCAACTACTCCAAGCTTGAATGGCACAGATCTGGGAACACTGGCTGAGATCTGAGATGGTAGAAGAAAGGTATATTGGAGAGACATGAAGTAAGATGCTGGTTTTAGGAACTCGGGAGTTAAAGCACCAACAGAAACATCTCTGATGACATCCTTTACCTGTGGTCACTGGGTCCTTGACTAACAGCTCTAGGAACAGGTATCTCATCTCTTTCCCAGATGGTGAACTCCATGCCTGACGATCAGTTTGTTGGAATAGACATTCTTTCCTACATGGAGACAACGCCTGCCTCCCCATCTTTTATGCACTGATCCTGATTCCCTACTTAGGAGCTAATCACAATTACCCTACTCCCTCTTCCTGTCACAGTTTCCTCTTAATGGAGGAAGACGCTAGTCACTGCCAATTCACTTACATCAGATGCTTAAAATCATAAACCTGTAGGAAGAAAGTCAGTGCCCCCAAATGTGGGCTTCATTTCGACAACTTCATTTCACGTTGGAGGAGACCAAAGCCTAGAAAGAGGAGTGAATGTGCCCCCAAATCACCCAGATTGTGCCCCAAATCACCCAGCTACTCTTGCTGAGCTGATTTTAGAGCCTAAAACATCTGTCCCCCTTCAGTGCTCTCAGTATGTCGTGCTGCTGCTTGTAATCTAACTCCAAAACCTTATGCTGAGAGCATCCGCATCTCAGAGGGAGTTCTTGGCTCTGCTCTCAGGAGATCTATCGAAATTAAACAGGGTTGAAAAATAAATAAACCCACATAAAGTATAAATAGTATTTCCATGAACACAGGCAGCAACTCTGTCCCTTATTTATGGCTTCACCTGCCATGAAACCAAAAACTCAAGGGTGTCAATAAATGGATTATAACATTGTTGTGATGTTTAATTACAGAGAAAAAGAATGTCTCCGCAGGCCCTTTGGGAAATGTACCGATGTCTGCAGCAAGTGGCAGGGAGCTTCATGGAGGCACAGCCTGTCTGCTGGTAAATACTCAGCCTTTGCTAGAGTTTCAGGACACCTGGGTCAGGCAAGATCAGAGAGGTCATCTTATTCAAGTGTTTCTGAGCCTCAGTTTCCTCCCACGATACTGGACTTCTGTTTGTACATCTCTTGTGCCAAGTACTTCACCACCTCCCGGGCAGCTCATTCCAACTGTGGACAGAATGACCCTCACTATGAGGAGTCTGACATCTGCCTCTTTGCCACATCCTTCCATAGAATCATGGGCCATCAGAGCAATCCTAATCCCTCTTTCAGGGAACAGTCCTTTGACTGTTTGCTGAAGCTGTCATGTACATTCTGAGTTTCTGCTTCTCCAAGGTAGACATCCCGAATATTCCCACTATTTTTCCTAACTGGGTTTGAATGGGCACTGTCATCCACCTAGGTTTTCCTAAGTGTGCTGACTTGTCTAGATCATTTGTACAGTGTAGAGTTCACAAATAAATGCAGCAGCCCAGTTGTACACAGTGAAAGAAGTCTGTCACCTTCATCATCTACTTAAAATATTACATTAACATGACCTCATCACCCAGCCCCTACTCAAAGCAGCCTATGACTTGGTCCAAAGAGCAGAGTTTATTCTGAAGTATCATGTTGATAGATACAGCACCTACACCCAATTTGTCATGTTTCCTCAGAGTATGTTCAGTTTCCCATAATCTTTCTGCCAGTGTGGTGAAATAGCTTAAAGTCAATGATCAGTCATACCATTGGCCAAGGTTTGAGTAGTATGAAGCACCTACATGGCCTTCAAATGGACATCAAGCCCTCAGAGCAGCCAGTTATAAGTTCTCCATGACTCAAATCAATTTCTAGTCTCTTTCCTTTGGAAAACACACCACTTGCCTCTGGGGGTCACCTCTCCCTCAGTCTCACTCCATGTGTTCCAGGCATCTAACTCCCCATCACCCTGAGACCAGAAACAAACACAAGGCTCAGGGCTAACATAAAAGTACTAGCTTCTCCCACCAGGAACCATCCCCCACCCATAGTGACTGATTTCAGGAGAAGCTGCTGCGGGAAATGCAATCAGAGGCAATACTAGGGAATTAGGGAAAGGAAGAAGTTCACTTTCTACCAGGACTGGTGAGCACAGGAATAGGATGTAAGTCTCAAAGTACCTCTATGTAGACAAAGCCACCCCAAGAGAAGCCAAAACAGTGAAAATCAGAACAAAGGGATAGAGACAGACTTAGTTACAAAGCTCTGGATCAAAACCTGCCTGATGCCTGCCCTATCTCTGAATTTACTAATTATATTAACTACCAAACTTCCTTTTAGCCAAAATCAGTTTGGGTTGGCTTTCTGCCAATGCGCACAGATCAGAATTCTGCAACTTCCCTCACCCGAACACCCGAAAAGTTCATGTGACACCTTGTCAAATCCCTTTGCCAAAGCTTAATAGCTCATTGACGCCCCATTCTATAGTATGGTGTATATCATAGTCAAAAACTCAAGCTTTTAAGTCTAATCCGGGCTCCATTTTGACTGACTTTGGGGGTCTTAGGCAGATCATTGAAGCTAATCTACCTCACCCCTCTCCTCCGTAAAATAGGTATATTAACTGTACTTACCACACAGGATCATTGTGAAGAAAGAGTTAATATATGGAAAGTCCTTACAACAATGCCTAGCATGTCAAAATGCTCAGAACACTAGTTGTTTATATTGTCATCATCATCACTGTCGCCACTGTCACTACTGTACTATTATCATTACCAGTTTGGTTACCCTGTAAAAAGCCCATGTTTTCACTTATTAAACCTATACTGGCATCAAGTGTCTCTGCCTTCTTCCATCATCTCTCGGAGAAGCTTCCTGACATCGCTTCTATGATTCACATCAACTCACTCTCACATCACATTCCTCTCTCAAGTCCCTCCGCCAAAAACTAACCGTCTACTGCCATGGCATAACTGACTCTATCTAGCTGCTTAGAGGCTCTGACTACTCCAGGGATGTAGCTAAGGGCAGGTACAGGGGCAGGGGTGTGGCCCCAGGCCTGGGCTGAGATCATGCGCCCTGCCTCACTCCCCCCTCCTCACCCCCATGCAGGCACATAGTTACATCCTGTTTATATTCAGTCAGGCTAACTCAAGGCAAACCTCAGAAAGTGAAGTGGAGTTCCTAATTAAAGGGTAGCCTTGAGCTGTCAATAAAATTCTGCATAAAGGAAATGTTTAAAAACACAGGAGTGACCTCCTTGAGACAGATTTTCATTAGAGATCTTTTTTTTTTTTTTCAAGTGTGGGGGAATAAAAAGAAAGCAAGTTTTTCAACACTGCCATTCTCTCCCTCTCTGAAGCTCAGAAAACCAACTTTGATACGTAAAACATCTCACTGTATTTGAAATGGCTGGCTGGAAATATGGCGAGTCTTGTCTTTTCTACTTATTTCTGGAAAGTGGCAGGGATCATCATTTGTTTTTATTTGTTTGGGGAGAGCAAGTCCTTTGTTGCATCCTTGTGCTCGGCCCATCAGTATAACCAACCATCTTTCATCCCCAGCCCAGGCCTGACAGCTCCAAAGAACCTCTCCCACAGCATCCCACCCGCTTCCATCACAGCACTCAGCACAAGGCACAGCCATCATTTGTTAGCCTGTTTGTCTCCTCTACTATACTAGGAATGCCCAGTTCTCTTATCTCCATATTCTCAGCACCAGGTTTAGTGTAGACATCCAACATAACAACAACCGCAACAATGTCAAATGTGTGAATAAATGAATGAATGAAACATTCAGCTCCACGAATAGCTAGATTATGTCTCCAGGGCCCAACCTCTTCCCCATTATAGACACAGTAATCAATCTGACAAATGAGTAACTGACATATGTGTACCTACCACCATGCCGTTGCAGCAAGGCATGGTGGAGCTATTCGTGGAGCCAAATGTTTCATTCATTGGTCCATCTATTCGTGGAGTCGAATGTTTCATTCATTGGTCCATCTATTCATTCATTTATTCACACATTTGACATTGTTGCGGTTATTTTGCTCTTGTTTTTCCCTTTTTCTCCTCACATTGCTGACCACCTCTAACGTCCTGGGTGACCCTAGACAAGTCATTTCCTGTAACTAGGAATCAGTATACTATTGATCTACAAAATAAAAAGTTGGAATTAGATGACTTCGAGATCCTTTTCTAGGATTCGGTAACAGCCAGTGTTCCCTTTTTTCCCTTCTTCCCGGTCACTCTGGCTTCCATTCTTACCTTCGAAGCTCCCAGCAAACAAGTAAATCCAGGTGATGGCTGGAATGCAGAGAAGACTCAACGAGGCAGCCAGGAATTTCCGTCTCCCTCTGCAGATTCCCAGCATCCTCTCGGAAGTGGCAATCCCTAGTCCCAGTGCCGTTTCTCTGTCCGGAGCATGAAGTCCTTGGCCTCCCTCATAATACTTTCTGAAAGTAAGAGCACAGAGGAAGGGCTGAGTTCTTAGCCCTGGAAATGAATGCAAATTACAGAAGAGAACTATCTCACAGATCCTGGAAGTAGTTCACCAGGACTATGATTTCCTGCTAACTATCCTAAGAGATGATGCTGCAGTCTTACAAAACTGAGACAGTAAGTAAATTACAAAAACTATAAGGAATCTCTCTCTGTGTGTGTTGTCTCTCTCTCTCTCTCTCTCTCTCTCACACACACACACACACACACACACACACACGTTATAGCACAGGCTTATTTTGAGACCTGAAATAACACACTTAAAGGACCATTTAGCTAGCACCTATTATGTACCAAGCATGAACCATGTGTTGTGTTTCCAAAGAAGACTAGAACAGAGGATGGCTTCAAAAAGCATAGTGGAATGAGAGACCAACCTAAAACACCCACAGGAACTCCAAGAACGTGACAGTTGAGATTTGCGGAGATCGCTACAGAGGGGCGGATGAAGGTACTGATGGACCACGTGCAGTAAGGATGGCAGAACGGTCCCCGTGTCCTGGGCAGAGGGGACTGGAAAAGGCACTGGAACAAACTAAAGCGCACACACACAAAAGCGAGGAGATGGGACAGACCCCAACCTCCATTTGCATGAGACTGTAGTACCTCAATTACAGCTGATGACCTAAACACACTCGATGGACTGCCTTCATAGCTTCTACCTTTATTATGAAAATAGAGATCCAGAGAAGGGAGAAAACAATTTAAATGGGCAGAGAAGGGATAGGAACAAGCAGATAGCCCAGAGAAGGACTATCCTTAGTCCATGGCCATATGTGTTAACAAAAGAAGGAGAAGGTCAATGCAGGTAGAGAGCCATGACCGTTCACCTGAGTATTTGACTGGGGAATAATGTAAATATAAAGGAGTCAAGAAACCAAAAGACTTTGAGATCTCATCCCTACCCACCTGCTAACACAGATGCCATGCTAGCTATGGTGGAGAGAAAAACCTACATGGAACCTCCCTAACAGAGTAGAACCCACCCACTGCACACAACTAGTAAAGGCTTCAGATCCCCATCCCCCCCCCAAAAAAAACCAGATGTCCATGAAATAGTGGCTTTCGCAGCGTCCTTCCCTCTGTTGTCATCCTTAATCCCCCTGGGGCAGTGGTCTGGCTGAGCCATCCCCTTTCTCCACCAACTGTGGTCATTTCCAGAAGACAGGTACACACCCTGCATTCCCTGAGACTATATTGCCTGTCACCTGCAGGTGCCTGATAATTGTCTGTTAAATGAAAAAATGAAATCCGATTCTATCCAAAGGCAACCCTCTCAAGCTTCAGGAGCTTGTGTTCAGCAAGTTGCCGGCAATAAACACCTAATGGAGCCGATCTCAACTGTCAATGCTAGGTTTTCTTCTGCAACCACTCTGACACGATTTTCTAAATGGCCCTCTTTTGAAACAGATGAAAGACCACAGAGCTGAAGGGTGTGGAATAGTAAGTAAAACTGGAAAAGCAAAATTCTTTTGAACAAAGAATGTTGATTTGAGAAAAGTCCCCTCTAGGGAAGCTGTTTCATTCTAAAACATGAGAAACAAACACTACACACAAACTCTGAGGCACACGTATGTCTTAGGGGAAGGGAAGGCAGAGGGAAGAGGGAGGTATAGTTAGACCCAGATGATGCCCTTGACTAGTTATGACCTTGACAAGTCCCTTGTCTCTGGGTAGGCTTCCTTTTCTTCACCTGTAAATTAAAATGATGCCTTCCATCCCAGAGGATTGTTGTTAAGACTCAAATGAGAAATGACTGACAAGGATTTGAGTGAATGACTGACAAGGATTCATCAAGTGCATTTCAGGGTTGATCCACCCCTCGTGGAGCAAGAGCAAGAGCAGTCTTAATTGGGTTTGTATCTCAACCACACAGGGTTTGACAGGAAACAGAACCTGACAAATAGATCTTGACTGATATGCCAGATGGGCGATGTGAACCTAGAGGACCCACCTTTTTAATTCTCCTTCAGGAGGTACAATCCTCCATGGGTATCCATAAGTGGTTGGTTCAGGGACCTCCCCCACTCCACCGCAGATACCAAAACCCCACAATGCTCAAGTTCCTTATACAAAATCATGTCATGTTTGCATATAACTTATACACATCCTCCTACATACTCATCTCTAGATTACTTACAACGCTTCATACAATGTAAATGCGATGTTAATAGTTTTTATACTGTACTGTTTAGGGAATAATGACAAGAAAAAAGTCTCTGCATGCTTAGTGCAGAACAGAGTCATCCACTTTTTCCCCAAAAATTTTTGGCCCACAGCTGGTTAAAGCTGCAAATGTGGCTGGGTATAGTGGCTCAAGCCTGTAATCCCAGCACTTTGGGAGGCCAAGGTGAGGGGACTGTCTGAGTCCACGGGTTCGAGACCAGCCTGGGCAACTTGGCAAGACCTCATCTCTATAATAAATCAAAAAATTAACCAGGCATAGTAGTGCACGCCTGTAGGCGGAAGGATTTCCTGAGCCCAGCAGGTCGATGTTGGGGTGGCCATGAGTGTGCCACCGTACTCCAGTCTAGGCAACAGAGTAAGACTCCAACTCAAAAAAAAGAAAGAGAAAAAGCTGCAAATGTAAAACCACAGATTCCAAGGACTGACTGACCACCACACTAAAAATCACAATTTGTTTTATCCAGTTCACTCATCATAATAGTCAAGAAAACTAGCAATAAGTAGCACTTATGTGTCAAGCACTTGTTTATATTCTTCACAAATACCTGCTTGTGTAATTCTCAAAATAACCTGTAGGCTAGTTACTGTTTTTTGTCCCCACTGTAGAGATGAGAAAACTAAGCTCTAGAGAGATTAATTAGCCAAAGGTTACACACAACTAGCAAGAAGCAAAAATACCTCAGGCTCTACTCTCCCTCAGTAATTAATTCTAACAACTCTTGCCAGAGGGCATTTTTCCTTTTGATCTAATCTAAAGTCTTCATATTGAATCTTATGATTATTTCTTTCCCAGTGTCAAATATATCTGTGCTCATTCAAAAAAAAAAAAAAAGAATTTAAAAAGCTATAGAGGAATTTAGATGTTAGAAGAAAGCAAGACGGGAAGTGAAATCAACAGGCGTCAATGGCTAAATAACATTGAAAAACACAACTCTTTAAACACTTATTTTCCTCCTTTCCACTAACCACCTGCAGCATTTCAACTTGCACAATTCATTCAAAGTTTTAAAACAGAGTGTACAGTGGTTTGTCTTTTATGATAATACTGGCATCTGAAATTAAACCCTGCAGGTAAAAAATATTCCTTCGTGGCATCTGAAAATAAA